>NC_048444.1:22700560-22827326 GCF_004353265.1 Vitis riparia
TGAGAACATTATATTAATCTTTAATAATAGATTTATCAAATTAATTTAAAATTTAATTTTAGATAATAAAATATGGTGAATAATAATTAAATTATAAAGGAGTTGAAAAAAGAATAAACATAATACCAAAATGTGAATTTTAAAAGCAATAAATATGACTAGAAATAATATAAAATAAGGAAACATGGTAAGTATTATTTAATTTAAAAGGAAAAATTGATGCTAGTTGGAATAAATATTGCAAGGAATTGCAAAGGAAAATTAGAGGAGTTTTTAATTGAAAAAATAAATTTTATAAAGTATTTAGTAGAATTTATTTATAAGAAATAACTCAAAGTGTATATGATTTAATATAGAGCAATAAATGATTAGATATAAATAAAAGTAATTTAGTATGAGAATATCTATAATATAGACTCCTAATATTTTCCAAGATTTTCACATGATTCTTTTTAGTCTTCCTTGATTGTTTAAGATTTTTATAACATAAAACATAACTAAAGCAAATATGTGAATATTTGGAAGATGATAAATTATATTTAAAGAAAGGAAGATATTCATGTTAATCACAACTTTCCAATTGATGATGTCATGTATTATATTTCAGGTTTCATTCCCTAATTTGGAGAAGTTGATACTTCATATCTTCCCAAATTGAGGGAGATATGGCATCACCAACATCCACCTGAGTCCTTCTACAATTTGCAAATCCTAGAAGTATACAATTGTCCAGGCCTACTTAATCTTATCCCATCTCATTTGATACAGAGATTCGGCAATTTGAAAGAAATAAAGGTGGATGTCTGTCAAGTCCTAAAACATGTGTTTGATCTTCAAGGACTTGATGAAAATATTAGGATTCTCCCAAGGTTAGAATCTTTACAATTAAATTCACTACCTAAGTTGAGGCGTGTTGTATGCAATGAGGATGATGACAAGAATGATAGCGTGAGGTGTCTTTTCTCTTCTTCCACGGCTTTTCACAACCTTAAATTCCTATCCATCACAAATTGTGGGAACAAAGTTGAAGATGAGGGACATATCAATACTCCTATGGAAGATGTAGTGCTCTTCGATGGAAAGGTTAGTTTTCTCCCATATTTTTTTTTATTTTTCCTTATACTATTTTGGGAAATATTGAAAAAGATATTCCATTAAAATAATAAAAAATTATGAGAACATTATATTAATCTTTAATAATAGATTTATCAAATTAATTTAAAATTTAATTTTAGATAATAAAATATGGTGAATAATAATTAAATTATAAAGGAGTTGAAAAAAGAATAAACATAATACCAAAATGTGAATTTTAAAAGCAATAAATATGACTAGAAATAATATAAAATAAGGAAACATGGTAAGTATTATTTAATTTAAAAGGAAAAAATTGATGCTAGTTGGAATAAATATTGCAAGGAATTGCAAAGGAAAATTAGAGGAGTTTTTAATTGAAAAAAATAAATTTTATAAAGTATTTAGTAGAATTTATTTATAAGAAATAACTCAAAAGTGTATATGATTTAATATAGAGCAATAAATGATTAGATATAAATAAAAGTAATTTAGTATGAGAATATCTATAATATAGACTCCTAATATTTTCCAAGATTTTCACATGATTCTTTTTAGTCTTCCTTGATTGTTTAAGATTTTTATAACATAAAACATAACTAAAGCAAATATGTGAATATTTGGAAGATGATAAATTATATTTAAAGAAAGGAAGATATTCATGTTAATCACAACTTTCCAATTGATGATGTCATGTATTATATTTCAGGTTTCATTCCCTAATTTGGAGAAGTTGATACTTCATGATCTTCCCAAATTGAGGGAGATATGGCATCACCAACATCCACCTGAGTCCTTCTACAATTTGCAAATCCTAGAAGTATACAATTATCCAGGCCTACTTAATCTTATCCCATCTCATTTGATACAGAGATTCGGCAATTTGAAAGAAATAAAGGTGAAGTACTGTAAAGTCCTAAAACATGTGTTTGATTTTCAAGGACTTGATAAAAATATTAGGATTCTCCCAAGGTTAGAATCTTTACAATTAAATTCACTACCTAAGTTGAGGCGTGTTGTATGCAATGAGGATGATGACAAGAATGATAGCGTGAGGTGTCTTTTCTCTTCTTCCACGGCTTTTCACAACCTTAAATTCCTATCCATCACAAATTGTGGGAACAAAGTTGAAGATGAGGGACATATCAATACTCCTATGGAAGATGTAGTGCTCTTCTATGGAAAGGTTAGTTTTCTCTCATATTTTTTTTTTATTTTTCCTTATACTATTTTGGGAAATATTGAAAAAGATATTCCATTAATATAATAAAAAATTATGAGAACATTATATTAATCTTTAATAATAGATTTATCAAATTAATTTAAAATTTAATTTTAGATAATAAAATATGGTGAATAATAATTAAATTATAAAGGAATTGAAAAAGGAATAAACATAATACCAAAATGTGAATTTTAAAAGCAATAAATATGACTAGAAATAATATACAATAAGGAAACATGGTAAGTATTATTTAATTTAAAAGGAAAAAATTGGAGCTAGTTGGAATAAATATTGCAATGAATTAGAAAGGAGAATTAGTGAAAATTTAATTCAAATAATAATATTTTATTTAAATTTTAGAATAGTTAAAATTAATAAGATTTGGGAAAATTGGGTTAAGATGTTAGATGATTAAGATATTTTCAAATTTATGACTAACTTTTTACTTTTGAAAATCAAAAGAGTAAAACATATTTTATTTGATACAAGAAGACTAATTAATCTTGATTTTAAAATAGCCATCAAAGTTAATAATTTTATTATTTAGTTTCAAAAAATAAAAACATAACTAGTGGATCTAAAATAAAATATAAAGAAGTTGAAAACAAGAATAAAGTTAAAAAAAGGAATTTTTAATTTTAAAAACATTAAGTGTTAATATAAAAAAACATAATAAAAAGGAAAACATAGTAAATTTCATTCTAATTTAAATAAAAAAAAAGTTAAATTGTTAGTAGAAATAAATATAAAAATGAATTTAAAAGTGAAATTATTGAAATTTTTAATAGAAAAAATAAATTTGAAAAGGAAATTATTAAAATTTTCATATGATTTAGAGTGAATGAATTATATTGACCTATTATTTTTGTGTTTATCATATTTTTACAATTGATGATATCATGTATTATATATTGTGCATGTAGCTTTCATTCCCTCCTAATTTGGAGGAGTTGATTTTAAAAAGACTTCCCAAGTTGAAGGAGATGGATGTTGGGATCCTCTTAAAGTTAAAATTCCTGAAGTTAGAGAAACTACCTAGGCTAAGACTTACGGTAGCTTCCATGTTCAAGAATTTTCACAATCTCCAAAAGCTACATATCATTGATTGTGGGATGGAAGACGGGGAAGATGTCAATACTCCTAGTAATGATGTAGTGTTCTCCAATGAAAAGGTTAGTTTTCTCCTCATTTTTTTATTCTGCTTTCTTGAAATCTTAAACTACCATTCTTTTAAAATAACAATCAAATTATCTTTATTATCCTTATTTTAACATTTTAAAAAAATAAAAATACAATCCTAGGTATTGTTTACTACATAGAAATTATATATATACATCCTTTTTAATTTGGACGTCATTCATCCTTTACTCTTGTTTTTCTTTTTCTTTTTTTTTGAAAAACTTGTGTTATTTTGTTGTTAACATCAAAATAAACGTAATATTTTTCAAAAGACAAAGTTCTAAGCTTTTTCTTTGTATCAATTATGTAAGTTTTGTAATTTTATATTTTGTTTTGTATGTTTTGATTAATTTTTTAATTATTTATACTTTATTTAATGTTTTGTATAAACCCCATTTAAATTATATTTATTGAAAGATATTAATTTTATAACAATTGTTTGATTTTTTGGGCCTCTCGGCCTGATCTTGTCCTAGTCATTCCTTTTTTCTATTAGTTTTAATAGAAAATAATTAAAAAAAAAATTAAGGGTATTACATGGGGCCCAATAACTTCTCAATGTTTAGGCGATTTGTAATCCTTGATTTACTAGAGTTTCCCCTAAATATTCTATCCATGGATATAATTCGTTAAAGATGAAACCATTCTTCAAAATGAGCTAAAAGAATATATTTTCTCTTTCAAAAAAATTAAAAATTCAATGCGCTTACTCCATTATATTGTAAAAAGAATCAAGAAGAAATTATAAAAAGCCTATTAAGATATTTTGGATATATTCATAAAATTTAAAACATATTTTATTTGATACAAGAGACTAATTAAAACATATTTTATTTCATATTTCATTATTTAGTTTCAAAAAATAAAAAAATAACTAATGGATCATAAATAAAAAATAAAGGAATTGAAAACTAGAATAAAGTTAAAAGAGGAAATTTTAATTTTAAAAACATTAAGTATTAATATAAAAAAACATAATACAAAGGAAACATAACAAATTTCATTTTAATTTAAATAAAAAAAAGTTAAATTGTTAGAAGAAATAAATATAACAATAAATTTAAAAGTGAAATTATTGAAATTTTTAATAAAAAAAATAAATTTGAAAAGGAAATTATTAAAATTTGCGTATGATTTGAGAGTGAATGAATTATATTGATCTATTATTTTTGTGTTTATCACATTTTTACAATTGATGATATCATGTATTATATATTGTGTTTTTCATGTAGGTTTCATTCCCTCCTAATTTGGAGGAGTTGGTTCTACAAAACCTTCCCAATTTGATGGAGATGGATGTTGGGATCCTCCCAAAGTTAAAAATTCTGAAGTTAGAGGAACTACATGGATGTCTTTTGTCTAAGGTTAGTTTTTTCCCATATTTTTTGTTTTTTCTTATACTACTTGAAATATTTAGGGAGATATATTATAAAAATATTTTTAAAACGAAAATATGAGAAGAATACATTAATCTTGAATAATAATTTTATTAATTTAATTTTAAATAATAAAAATTGTGAATAATAAGTAAATTACAAATGAGTTGAAAAAAACAAAATTTTAAAGTGAAAAATTAATTTAAAAAGGATAAATGTTAATAGAAATAATATAAAAATAAGGAAAAATGGTAGTTATTATTTTAATTTAGAAAGGAAAAAAAATAGGTACTAATTGAAAGAAATATTGCAATGAATTAGAAAAGAGAACTAGTAAAAATTTAATTCAAATAATAATATTTTATTTAAATTTTAGAAGAGTTAAAATTAATAACTTTTGGAAAAATTGGGTTAAGATGTTAGATAAAAATAAAAAATAGCAAAACATATTTTATTTCATATAAGAAGACTAATTAATCTTGACTTAAAATAACCATCAAAGTTAATAATTTTATTATTTAGTTTCAAAAAAAAAAAAGAATTAGTGAATAAAAAATAAAATATAAAGGAGTTGAAAACAAGAATAAAGTTAAAAAGGGAATTTTTAATTTTAAAAACATTAAATATTAATATATAAAACATAACAAAAAGGAAACATTGTAAATTTCATTCTAATTTAAATAAAAAAAGGTTTAGTGTTAATAGAAATAAATATAGCAATGAATTTAAAAGTGAAATTATTGAAATTTTTAATAGGAAAAATAAATTTTAAAAGAAAATTATTAAAGTTTGTATATGATTTGAGAGTTAATGAATTATATTAACCCAATATTTTTAGGTTTACTATACTTTTACAATTGATGATGCCATGAATTGTATTTTGTGTTTCTCATATAGATTTCATTCTCTCCTAATTTGGAAGAGTTGGCTCTAGAAAGTCTTCTCAAGTTGTTTGATTTTTTGGGAAATTGTTTAGAATAAAAATTACTTTTTATTTAACAAATGAAAAAACCAAATATATATATATATATATATATATATATATATATATATATATATATATATATATATATATATATATATTTATTGTGCTCTAAAATTTAAATTTTGTTTTATTTTAAGTACATCTCCTACCTTCTTACAATAATAAAAATTTTCAAAATAAAATGATTTGATATTTTTTTATTTAAATTTATCATGCTCTGTTATGTTTAATTCAATCTTCTTATATGCATTTATTAGATAAAGGTTTTGTCAATAATATTAATAAGTTAAGTAATTATTGATAATTTATTTATTTATATGTTATTTTAATTTTACAAAATAATTTTTTTGCTTAAATAGTATTTTAATTTTTATAAAATAAAAAAATTGTCATCAAATAAGAGATTAGAAATATTAGTTTTAATCACTCGCCCTTTTATGTTAAATAAACTAAATTTTAATCCTTTTATATTTAAAAATAAAAGAAAATAATAAAAAATTTTCAAATATTTTAAAGCAAGTTACGTAAAAATAATTTTGAATTTTTTTTTTGTTATAAATCAAGTCGAGAGATTTTCACTCGAAAATATTGGGTAGTTTTAATATATGTAATGTGCATATGCTAGATGATACAGAAAGGAACCAGTTGTCTTAGATGTCACCTCTTCCCAAAACTAAATAGTAAATACCCTATTTCCATTTTCTACTACTTTGCTGGCACTGCACTTGGCCTCTCACCCTAACCTTGTTCTGGTCGTCCCTCTTTTCTGTTATTTTTAACAGAAAAAATAATAAAAAAATATAAGGGTATCATGCTGGCACAATAAATTCTCTATGTTAAGGCGATTTCTAATCCTTGATTTAGTGGAGTTTCCCCAAAATATTCTATCATAATTCTCCAATTGAGGGATATAATTCAATAAAGATAGAACAATTCTTCAACATGAGGTAAAATAATATATTTTCCAATATTGACCCAATATTTTTATATTTATTACAATTTTACAATTGATGATGTCATGTATTATATTATGTTTCTTATGTAGGTTTCACTTTCTCCTAATTTGGAGGAGATAGTTCTAAAAAGTCTTCCAAAATTGGAGGAGATAGATTTTGGGACCCTCCCAAAGTTAAAAATCCTAAAGGTTGAGAAACTACCTCAATTAGTTTTGTCTTCTTCAATGTTCAAGAATTTTCACAATCTCAAAGAGTTACGTATCATTGATTGTGGGATGGAAGACATGAGAGGTGTCAATACTTCTACTAATGATGAAGTGCTCTTCAATGAAAAGGTTAGTTGTCTTTCTCTTTTTCTTTTTTCCGTTATACACGACATTCTTAAAATATTAAACTACCATTCTTTTAAAATAACAACCAAATTACCTTTATTATCTTTATTTTAACATTTAAAAAATATAAAAATACAATCCTAGATATTATTTATTGCATATAAATTATATATATATATATATATATACACACGTCCTTTTTAATTTGAACCTCATTTCTCCTTTTACTCTTGTTTTTTTTTTTATTTATAAATATTATGTGTTATTTTGTTGTTAACATCAAAATAAATGTAATATTTTTCTACAAACAAAGTTATGAACTTTTTCTTTGTATCAATGATGTAAGTTTTGTAATTTTATATTTTATTTTGTATGTTTTGATTAATTTTTAATTATTTATACTTTATTTAATGTTTTGTATGAAACCCCATTTAAATTATATTTCTTGAAAGATATTAATTTTATAATAGTTGTTTGATTTTTTGGGAAATTGTTTAGAATGAAAAGTACTTTTTATTTAACAA
Source organism: Vitis riparia (assembly GCF_004353265.1). Taxonomy (NCBI): domain Eukaryota; kingdom Viridiplantae; phylum Streptophyta; class Magnoliopsida; order Vitales; family Vitaceae; genus Vitis; species Vitis riparia. The sequence goes on from NC_048444.1 coordinate 22,708,212, forward strand.
ATGAAAAAACTAAAAAAAATATATGTTTTATTTTTTTTTAATGTGCTCTAAAATTTAAATTTTGTTTTATTTTAAGTACATCTCCTACAGCTCACGGTAATAAGAATTTTTTAGAATGAAATGATTTTATTTTTTATTTAAATTTATCATGCTCTACTATGTTTAATTCAATTTTCTTATATGCATTTGGTATATAAAGGTTTTATAAATAATATCAATAAGTTAATCAATTATTAATAATTTGTTTATTTATATGGTACTTTAATTTTACAAAATAATTTTTTTTTCTTAAATGGTATTTTAATTTTTATAAAATAAAAAAATTGTCATCAAATAAGAGATCATAAATATTAGTTTTAATAATGAGTCTTTTTATGTTAAATAAAATAAATTTTAATCCTTTTCTATTGAAAAAGAAAAGAAAATAATAAAAAAATTTCAAATATTTAATCCAGTTATGTCAAAATAATTTTGAAATTTTTTTTGTTATAAATCAAGTCTAGAGATTTTCACCCGAAAATATTGGATAATTTTAATATATGAAATGTGTGTATGAAACAGAAAGCAAGCAGTTGTCTAGATGCCACCTCTTCCCAAAACTATATACCCTATTTCCATTTTCTACTGCTTTGCTGGCACTGTAGTTGGAGTCATCCCTCTTTTCTGTTAGTTTTAACGGAAAATAATAATAAAAGAACACAAGGGTATTATAAGGGGCCTAATAAATTCTCTATGTTTAGGCGATTTTTAATGCTTGATTTACCGGAGTTTCCCAAAATGTTCTATCCCAATTTTCAATTGATGGATATAATCCGTTAAAGACAAAACAATTCTTCAAAATGAAGTAACATAATAGATTTTCCCTCTTAAAAAATTAAAAATTCAATGGCAAAATACATATAGAGAATAGTAGAGGAGAGCATGGAGACGTGGAAAATATATTGTAAAATTAATAATAGCTATATATATATATAGTATGTGGAAATACTACATGTACATTTTTTTTTTAATTTGGACCTTTTTTTTTTTCTCTTTTACTCTTTTTCTTTGGAAAAAAAAATGTGTTGTTTTGTTGTTAACATCTATTTTACAAAACCTTCAAAAAGAATTTTTTTGTAATTTTTTATTTTTAAAAATAAAAAGAGTAAGTCATACTTTATTCCTTATAAGGAGAGTAATTATTATTCTTTTAAAATAATAAAATTTATTTTTTGAAATATAAAAATACAATCTTGAATATTATTTTTTACATGGAAATTATACATATACATGTACATCTTTTCTAATATGAATAGTTTTTCTCTTTTACTCTTTTTCTTGAAAGAAAATTATGTGTTATTTTTTTGTTAATATCAAAATAAACGTAACATTTTTTAAAAAGAAAAGTTAAATGCTTTTTCTTTGTATCAATCATGAAAGCTTTGTGATTTTGTATTATTTTATATTAATTTTTTTCATTATTCATACTTTATTTACTGTTTGTTCATAAACCCATTTGAATTGTATTTCATAAAGGATATTAATATTATAATAGTTATTTGATTTTTTGGGAAAATGTTTATAATGATAATTACTTTTTCTTTCACTAATGAAAATTTTATAATGTATTAGAAGTAAACATGCGAGAGACTATTTCAGAATTGAATTGAATTATATTTAAGAAATATGTTTATGCCTATCATCACAACTTTCCAATTGATGCCTTATCTTGTGTTTTTGCTACAGGCTTCATTCCTTGAATCAAGAGCCTCCACTCTGAACGATATTATGGATGCCTTAAGAGACGACAATATCAACTTGATTGGAGTATGGGGCATGGCCGGTGTGGGCAAAACAACACTGCTGAAACAAGTGGTTCAACAAGCTAAGCAACAGCGGTTGTTCACCAGACAAGCCTATATGGATGTATCCTCCATTTCAGGCTTGGAAACACTTCGACAAAAAATTGTACAAGTGTTGGGCTTAGCACTTTGGGTGCCCAATGCGGATGAATTGAAGCAGAGACTGAAGGAAGGGAAGATCCTTATTATCTTAGATGATATTTGGACGGAAATTGATTTGGAGAAAGTAGGAATTCCTTGTAAAGGTGATGAGACACAATGCAAAATAGTGTTGGCTTCGAGAGATGACCTATTATGCAAAGACATGGGCGCACAAAGATGTTTTCCAGTGAAACGTTTACCACCAGATGAAGCATGGAGTTTTTTTAAGAAGACAGCAGGTGATTCCGTGGAGGAGAATCTTGAACTGCAACCCATAGCCATTCAAGTAGTTGAAAAATGTGATGGTCTACCAATTGCAATTGTAACAATTGCCAAGGCATTAAAAGATGAGACCGTGGCTGTATGGGAGAATGCCCTGGAACAACTTAGGAGTTGTGCACCAACAAACATTAGAGCAGTGGATAAGAAGGTTTACTCATGTCTGGAGTGGAGCTACACCCATTTGAAGGGTGATGACGTGAAGTCATTGTTCTTACTTTGTGGGATGCTCGGCTATGGTGATATTTCATTGGATCTCTTGTTACGATATGGTATGGGTCTGGATTTGTTTGGCCACATCAACTCATTGGAGCTAGCAAGAAATAGACTACTTGCATTGGTGGAAATCCTTAAAGCCTCAGGCTTGTTACTTGACAGTCATGAAGATAGAAACAAATTTGATGAAGAAAGAGCTTCAAGTTCGCTTTTCATGGATGTTGATAACAAGTTTGTGAGGATGCACAGTGTTGTTCGTGAAGTTGCCAGAGCAATTGCATCCAAGGATCCTCATCCATTTGTAGTCAGAGAAGATGTTGGATTGGAAGAATGGTCAGAGACTGATGAATCCAAAAGGTGCGCTTTCATCTCTTTGCATTGCAAAGCTGTGCATGACCTTCCTCAAGAGTTGGTATGGCCGGAACTTCAATTTTTTCTATTGCAGAACAACAATCCTCCCTTGAATATCCCGAACACATTTTTCGAAGGGATGAAAAAACTCAAAGTTTTGGATTTGTCCCGTATGCATTTTACAACACTACCATCATCACTTGATTCCCTTGCAAATTTCCGAACATTGCGTCTGGATGGGTGCGAGTTGGGAGACATTGCTCTAATTGGAAAGCTAACGAAACTAGAAGTTCTTAGCTTGATGGGTTCTACAATCCGACAATTGCCTAATGAAATGTCGCAATTGACCAATCTAAGGCTGTTGGATTTGAATTATTGTGAGAAGCTTGAAGTAATTCCACGAAATATCTTATCAAGTTTGTCTCAATTAGAATGTTTGTACATGAAATCTAGCTTTACTCAATGGGCAACTGAAGGTGAAAGCAATGCTTGCTTATCCGAGCTAAATCATTTGTCTCATTTGACAACTTTAGAGATATATATACCAGATGCCAAGTTGCTACCAAAAGACATTCTATTTGAGAACTTGACAAGATATGCGATATCTATAGGTACTCGGTGGAGGTTGAGAACCAAAAGAGCATTGAACCTCGAGAAAGTCAATAGAAGCTTACATTTGGGGGATGGAATGAGCAAGTTGTTGGAGAGAAGTGAAGCACTAAAGTTCATGGAATTAAGTGGTACTAAATATGTTCTTCACCCATCAGATAGGGAGAGTTTCCTTGAACTAAAGCATCTCGAAGTTGGTTTTAGTCCTAAGATTCAATACATCATGGATTCAAAGAATCAACAGTTGTTGCAACATGGTGCCTTTCCTCTATTGGAGTCATTGATTCTTCAGGCTTTGATAAACTTCGAAGAAGTATGGCATGGCCCAATTCCAATAGGGTCTTTTGGTAACTTAAAAACTCTACGAGTGCGTGCATGTCCTAAATTGAAATTTCTCCTTTTGCTCTCCACGGGTAGAGGCCTTTCCCAACTTGAAGAAATGCTTATAGCAGGATGCAATGCCATGCAACAAATAATCGCATATGAAAGGGAGTCAGAAATAAGAGAAGATGGACATGCTGGGACCAACTTGCAACTATTCCCAAAATTGCGATCCTTGATTCTCGAGGATCTACCACAGCTCATCAACTTCAGTTCCGAGTTAGAAACAACATCTTCCACATCTTTGAGTACAAATGCAAGGTCGGAAGACTCATTTTTCGGTCATAAGGTATGTTAAAGCTTATTAGCCAATTTCATTGGTTTTATTTATTTATTTTTTTTGCACCACTTTATATCGATATAAGTAAAAAGAAAAACTAGGGTGGGCCCACATGCACTTTCCAAACTCCACCATGTTAAAATTATTTGAACATTTCATTTTAAATAATATAAAAAAATAACAAATAATATATAAAACATGAAGGAGTTGAAAAACTAATAAGGTTAAAAGAAATTTTAATTTTAAACACATTAAATATTAATAGGAATGAGTATTTAAATAAAGAAAAACTATAAGTATAATTTTACTTTAAATAAGAAAAAAAAGTCAAGTTAATAGGAATAAATTTAAGAGTGAAATCATAAAAAATTTTAAAAGAAAAAGGAAATTTAAAAAGGACATTCACAAGAATTTATTAATGAGAGAAAAATAAAAGAATGTATATGATTTAAAATAAGAAATTATTTATATGAGTAAAAATAATTTGTGCATCAGCATGAGAATCCCTTATCCTTTCATTTTTTTTATAAATATAATTAAAGTAAACATGTGAATAATCCCAAGCTGATGAATTATATTTAAGAAATATATTTATATTTATTATAACTTTCCAATTGATGATGTTATGTATCATGTTATAGGTTTCATTCCCTAAGTTAAAGGAGTTGACACTCAGAAATCTGCCCAAGCTGAAGGATACATGGCATTATCAACTTCCATTTGAATTCTTCTTCAATCACGGATCTTAAGGGTGTACAAATGTCCATGTCTACTCAATCTTGTCCCAGTTCATTTGATACACAACTTCCAGAATTTAAAAGAGATAGATGTGCAACGTTGTGAACTCCTAGAGCATGTGATTATTCTTCAAGAAATTGATGGAAATGTTGAGATCCTCTCAAAGTTAGAAACCTTGAAATTGGAGAACTTGCCTAGGCTGAGATGGATCAAAGATGGGAATGATATGATGAAACATATTTCCTCTCTTCTGACACTCATGAATATTCAAAACCTTCAAGAACTACATATCACTAATTGTAGTATGGAAGACTCGCGGAAAATGTAGTACTCTTTTGTGAGAAGGTTAGTTTTTTCCCATATTTTTTATTTTTCTCTCCCATACTTTTTATTTCTTCTTATACTTTTTTTTTTTTGGAATTATTGACATAAATATTCTATAAAAATAAAAAAGTATGAAGATTATATTAATTTTTAATAACAAATTATTAAATTAATTTAAATTTAATTTTAAATATATTTCATATAAGAGATTAACTATCATTCTTTCAAAATACCGTCAAATCACCCTCATTAAAAAAAATTATAGGATTTATTTTAATAGAATAAAAAAAATTGTAAATATTCTATCCTTTTACATTCATAATAATTAACTTCCTTTATTTTCATCTAATTTAACTAAATAATACACCTTTTTATAATGAAAAAAACCTTTGCTAATTCAAATTAGTATAGTATGCAAATGATATAATATAAATTTATGATAAGTATAACTTTCAAGATGAATATCAAACAAAGAATAATATTTTGTATGTTTACTATTAACATGTAATAATAAATTTCTTAAATTAATAAAAAAAATTGTTTTCAAATAATATACAAATGAATAATAAATCAAATATAAAGGAATTGAAATACAAGATTAAAGAAATTTTAATTTAAAAAAATATTAGATATTAATAGGATGGAGGTGGAATCCATTTTTTTTATCCGGAAGTAAGAATATGTTTTGTTTCTTCATAATATATTCTATAAATATTATTGCTAAAGTTTAGGTCATTTATATTTAAATGGTATCATTTTCTTTTGTTCTTATCATTTTTTTTAGGTACACTGGATATACTTTATGTTCTGCCCTATTTGAGATGAAGTAAGATGCAGCCTTTGAAAGAGAAACTATTAATGAAGTTTGAGAAATTGTCAATGATGTTTCCTTCAATCATTTCCTTCATTTGATAGAGTTTATTTATTCAAGCACATGCTAGATTTTCATATGCATTTTGTTTTGTTCATTGTTATATCCCTAATAAAATTGTTTGTTAAGTGTGTGGTCTTGCACAATGATGAAAGTTTTATATATTAGTATTCGACTTCTTGTATTGTGTGAGTTGACATTTCATAAATTATAAAATACATATGATAAAGGAAGTTTTGTTATTTGCTAAATTTATGTATATTGTTTGAGTAAATTTTTAATCATGCCTTAAATTATGAAATATTGCTTTCAAAGGTGAAATATGACACCGTGAAAATTCGTTAAATAAAATCTAATAGTAAATAAAGGATTCATAATATCATTTGATAGGATGTTCAAAGTTTAACTTGACATATGAGTTTAGTCAAATATATTCAAGAATGTCTTATGAGGATAATCATTAGAGTAGAAATCTCTTCATGTATTAAATGAGTCTAATTGGTTAGAATGTTCTTGGATAAATCAACCATAGATAACATGACTTTTTCACTTGTATGTTCGTTGTGCAACAATTGATCTACTTATGTTTGGTTGGTTATTGATTGTTAGGAAAATCAAGTTCACTTGCAATTTACTCAATTATGATCTCTAATTACGCAAAATTTTAAGGCAACCCTCCAAGCCTTTCAAGGGCAATCAAAAGCCTACTTGAAAAATAAATAAATGAATAAGACTAACATGATGTCAATTTGATCATCAAATGGTTTAGGCTTTAGATGACACCATAATTATTATCAGGCTTTAGCATTGTAAATCATGTTCTCAAATTTAGGAATGATTTGGTACTACCATTATGTTAGAGGGATACCATATAAAACTCTTTAAATTGATTAACATTGAAAGAAAACCAATAAAAACATTAATATTAAAAAATTAAATTAAAAAATAATAAAAGAGAGAAGTTAACCAAAGAACTGAAATTAAGATAATAGATTGTGAGAAAAAAACTGAAGATATTAAAAAGATGTGTACAAACAAATGTTATATTTAAGTTGGAGATAAAAATAATCTTATTTTTAAATTTTAATGTTTTGACTATTAATGAGCTTTTATTAAGATCAAGGTTATTACCACTAGCTATATTTCACACTTGTTTGATCTTCTTAAGAAATCAATTAGATATAGAAAGAGTCGCATTCGGATAAAGAAATATCCCTAGACACATTTAGATGATACCACTTAAGTCTAAATCTGTTGAGGTTGATTAGAAAGGCTAGTAACCAAGGTCCTACCACATAGCTATGGTTCGCTGTCCCACTCCGAACACATTAGACCTTCATATTCATAGTTTTATTCCCTATTTGATACACACCATCCAAACTTTCATTCTTAATGTTAATGCATATTGAATCTTTGTCTATCTTAATTTATTTTATCCATTCCTTACCAGATCCAAACTAAGAGAACTACCAAAAACACTTGTGAGACATGCAAAACCAGAGGAAGTTTTAGATATAACTGGGAAATAACACAAAAGATTTAAGATCATAACATCATACATCACACCATAAAGGACAACCTTCTTCCCTTTATTCTTTCAAGTTTTTGAGTCTTGTCTAGGGATCTCTCATGCATGACAAAACAAATGTCTTCAACTACATGTGTTCACCATGAGTGTCGGTAGAGCTAGTTTTTTAGCCTTGCAATCCGATAACTCCTACAAAGAGGTAAACGAACACACAACGTTAGGGACAAATGAATAAGATAAAAACCTAAGAAATGTAGAAGTCTAATAGAGAACCCATATGCATCTTTTGATGATCCCAAATAACATTATAGACAAAATTTATCTTACAAGTGCATTTAAAGAACAAATAATAGTGCAATCATTCCGTTTTATCCCCATAATAATTTGGAAAAGAAATTCTCAGTCTGCTATGGTGGGGAGGAAAAAAAGAGAATAAAAAAAACTAAATATTGGAAAGCACTCATTCATACTTGAAATGATTATAGTATCTCAAAATTTTTAAATGCAAACAAAAATTGCATAAGAAACAAAGTGATTTATCTTATTTCATTTCAAATTACATGAAAAAAAAAAAACCAAATGCATGATTTGATTTTCATGTACCAACCAAAGCCCCCCCTCTCACTACAAAGGAAAGGAAAAGAAAAGAAAAGAAATATGCTTACCACAGGCCACTCTGCCACCAGCATTTCCCGTGCTTTTCCTGAGCTCATGTCCCCCTGAAAAAATATAGAAAAGAAACTGTTATTGCATCCTCAGAAAGTAAAGATATGCTCAAAGGTAAAATAAGAATAAAAATAAGAAAAATAGGAACACATACGTCCATATTCGAACAAAGTCAAGCCATTCCCACTTGGGCCATATTCGGAGTTTTTTTTTCCAAACAATAAAAACAGACTAAACCAGCCAAGTATTCTCTTCTAACCAAATGGTACTGGTGAATGGCAAGCATATATCAAGGAACCAATCAACCTCGATACCAGGGCCTGAAAAACTTAATAATGCTCCAGCAGCTAGCATATGTGGCTTCTGGAGATCATAGCAGAAGCCCAAAAGGGAGTCAGAATAACTTTAAACCATAACTCTTAGAACCCCTCTTTTGCAATCACTCACATCACATAAAATTTGTGATGTCAACAAAACCTACTTCTATTTTGTGAAGAAGCTTTCAGTTCTAATAAAAGTAAGGCCCATTTTACCCCTAATCCAAACATGAACTTTGTTAACAATGTTAAGCGAGGATGAGATGGATATTTAAGTTCTCACACAGATGTCAACCATGCAATGGATAAACTGAATTTTTCAGCTTGATTTTTAAGGCAGGCTGGGTGTCGGATGACTTGGATCTCAGCGATATTTCAAAAATCTCCCTGTGGGTTTCTAATATTTAACTTAGAATCCCCGGATTTAGTGTAGAATATTAGTACTTCCTTGTAAAAATGAGGTAACTTCAAATGCCTCCTTATTGACTCAACAAAGGCATAATTGTAAAACACAACTGATTCTATTTTCAAAGCATTTCTTTTCTCTAAAATTCATCTTGCACAGCTTGTATCAGATTAATAAAAATAGTCATCCCGCATAGCACCCATGATAAGAATAAAAATAATTACTGTGCACAAAATGATGGAATTAGTATACATACGTTTGTCCAAACTCTGTAAGATGGAACTTAATAATGTTCCAGCAAAATATAAATTAACATTTGTCATAAGCTAGGACTGGACTGTTCATTCTTATCCATTAGTAATCCACAGGGCATAGAAGAACAGTAGCACAAAATGGAAACACCTGAAAAAAAAAAGCTTCATGGATAGAAGTTTTACAGCTTACCCTTTCCAAGATCATCAGGATCAGCATGGACAACAACAGCCCTTCCAACAATGGAGTTTGATCCAGTGAGAGGAATCTTTAAACAGAGACAAATACATTTTTTAGATAACAAGAACCAAATTTCAACCTAGCTGGTAAAAAGAATAAAAAGAAAAAGAAGACAAAGAGGTAAAAAAAAACCTACCTGCTTGTCAACAATTTTGAAATTAACAGTACCTGAAAAGCACACAATCAAATGAAAACACCTTAATGGCTAAGAAAGTTCAAATAACATAACTGAACTAGATATACAATCCAGATATTCCATTCATATCACATAGAGCAATGTCGGGCAAACAATAATAATGCTTCTAATGGTATTCTAGTAATAGTTAATTACAATGAAGTACATAGTACATACCATCCTCACCAACAATGACATTTCCTAAATCACCAGCATGACGATTCTCGTCTTCAGGAGCACCATGCTCTTTTCCAGCAGGATTGAAATGAGGTCCTGTAAATAATAAATAAATAACTAATCGAAATACTTAAGCTAAAAAGAAACATGCAGAAAATCTAGGAGTGTAAGTCTAACCCAATGGCAAAGGATGTAAAAAATAAAGTAACCAATAATTAGACAATACCAGTTGACATGCAACCATTTGTTGTGTCCCCAAGGGCATGCAATTTCTCCTTTTGCTCTCCACGGCTAGAGGCCTTTCCCAACTTGAAGAAATAATAAAAAAAAAATAACAAATAATATATAAAACGTGAAGGAGTTGAAAAACTAATAAGGTTAAAAGCAATTTTAATTTTAAACATATTAAATATTAATAGGAATGAGTATTTAAATAAGAAAAAACTATAAGTATAATTTTACTTTAAATAAGAAAAAAAGTCAAGTTAATAGGAATAAATACAAAACAAATTTAAGAGTGAAATCATCAAAATTTTTAAAAGAAAAAGGAAATTTAAAAAAGGCATTCACAAGAATTTATTAATGAGAGAAAAATAAAAGAATGCATATGATTTAAAATAAGAAATTATTTATATGAGTAAAAATAATTTGTGGCATCAACATGAGAATCCCTTATCCTTTCATTTTTTTTTAAAATCTAATTAAAGTAAACATGTGAATAATCCCAAGTTGATGAATTATATTTAAGAAATATATTTATATTTATTATAACTTTCCAATTGATGATGTCATGTATCATGTTATAGGTTTCATTCCCTAAGTTAGAGGGGTTGACACTAAAAAATCTGCCCAAGTTGAAGGATATATGGCATCATCAACTTCCATTTGAATCCTTCTCCAATCTACAGATCTTAAGTGTGTACACATGTCCATGTCTACTCAATCTTGTCCCAGCTCATTTGATACACAGCTTCCAGATTTTAAAAGAGATAGATGTGCAAGATTATGAACTCCTAGAGCATGTGATTATCCTTGAAGAAATTGATGGAAATGTTGAGATCCTCTCAAAGTTAGAAACCTTGAAATTGAAGAACTTGCCTAGGTTGAGATGGATTGAAGACAGGAATGATAGGATGAAACATATTTCCTCTCTTATGACACTCATGAATATTCGAAACCTTCAAGAACTACATATCACTGATTGTAGTATGGAAGACCTGCAGAAGATGTAGTACTCTTTTGTGAAAAGGTTAGTTTTTTTCCCATACTTTTTTATTTTTCTCTCCCATACTTTTTATTTCTTCTTATACTATTTTTTGAAATTATTGATAGAAATATTCTATAAAAATAAAAAAGTATGAAGATTATATCAATTTTTAATAAAAAATTAAAAAAATTTAAAATTTAATTTTAAATATATTTCATATAAGAGATTAACTATCATTCTTTCAAAATACCGTCAAATCACCCTCATTAAAAGAAATTATAGGATTTATTTCTAATAGATTAAAAAAATTTCCTTTATTTTCATCTAATTTAACTAAATAATACACCTTTTTATAATGAAAAAAAAATCTTTGCTAATTCAAATTAGTATAGTATGCAAATGATATAATATAAATTTATGATAAGTATAACTTTCAAGATGAATATCAAACAAAGAATAATATTTTGTATGTTTACTATTAACATGTAATAATAAATTTCTTAAATTAATTAAAAAATTGTTTTCAAATAATATACAAATGAATAATAAATCAAATATAAAGGAATTGAAAAACATCATTAAAGAAATTTTAATTTTAAAAAATATTAAATATTAATAGGATGGAGGTGGAATCCATTTTTTTTATCCGGAAGTAAGAATATGTTTTGTTTCTTCATAATATATTCTATAAATATTATTGCTAAGTTTTACGTTATTTATATTTAAATGGTATCATTTTCTTTTGTTCTTATCATTTTTTTAGGTACACTAGATGTACTTTATGTTCTGCCCTATTTGAGATGAAGTACAGATGCAGCCTTTGAAAGAGAAATTATTAACGATGTTTGAGAAATTGTCAATGATGTTTCCTTCAATCATTTCCTTCATTTGATAGGAGTTTATTTATTCCAACACATGCTAGATTTTCATATGCATTTTGTTATGTTCATTGTTATATCCCTAATAAAATGGTTTGTGAAGTGTGTGGTCTTGCACAACGATGAAAGTTTTAATTTATTAATATTCAACTTCTTGTATTGTGTGTGTTGACATTTCATAAATTATAAAATACATATGATAAAAGAATCTTTGTTATTTGCTAAATTTATGTATATTGTTTGAGTAAATTTTTAATCATGTCTTGAATTATGAAATATTGCTTTCAAAGGTGAAATATGACACTGTGAAAATTCGTTAAATAAAATCTAATAGTAGATAAAGGATTCATAATATTATTTGATAGAATGTTCAGAGTTTGGCTTGACATATGATTTTAGTCAAATATATTCAAGATTGTCTTATGAGAATAATCATTAGAGCGGAAATCTCTTCATTTATTAAATGAGTCTAAATTGGTTAGAATGTTCTTTTTGGATAATCAAACTTAGATAACATGACTTTTTCACTTGTATGTTCATTGTGCAACAATCGATGTTTGGTTGGTTATTGATTGTTAGGAAAATCAAGTTCACTTGCAATTTACTCAATTATGATCTCTAATTCTGCAACCAGAGTGACAAAATTTTAAAGCAACCTCCAAGCCTTTCAAAGGTAATCAAAAGCCTACTTGAAAAATAAATAAATAAATAAATAGGACTAACAACATGTCAATTTGATCATCAAATGGTCTAGGCTTTAGATGACACCATAATTATTATTAGGCTTTAGCATTGTAAATCATGTTCTTGAATTTAGGAATGATTTGGTACTACTATTATGTTAGAGGGATACCATATGTTGTGCTAATTGTAACCCAGAATTTGCATGCATTAAGTGAAAAAATCATGAACCTACTTTCATGTTTGCTATTTTAAAACTCAAGTTCTAAACAACATTATTATGAAAGTAAAGTCATTCAACCAAAAAGAATAAAAAATTGACGTCCCTAATCCTAGAATAACACATAATAATTTGATACTTAAATACTTGAACCATCTAATGTTTCTTACAAAAATACATCTTCTTATCCCTTTCCCTTATAAAATTAAATAAAAATTATATTAGTAATTGTTAAATAAAAAATTAAAATAATCATAAAATTAATAACTTAAAAAGAAAATATTAAATTCCCACATGAAAATATAAAATAAAATATAAAAAGTCACCACTCTATTAATTAGTATCTTTTGTTTATCTTTTTTTTCTTCAACATTTTTTTTCTCTATTTAGATTTTTTTTTTTCAGATTACAAAAATTAAAATTTAGTAGGATTGTAATTTAAATCTTTAACTCCAATAATTTATGTAACTCATTATCACTATTTCATAAAGTAAAACTTTTAAAATTGATTAACATTGAAAGAAAACTAATAAAAACATTAATATTAAAAAATAATAAAAGAGAGAAGTTCAGTGTATAAGTGAAATTAAGATAATAGATTATGAAAAAAAAAAGATATTAAAAAGAAGATGTGTACAGGCAAATGTTATATTTAAAAAGTTGATAAATTGATAATGAAAAATAAATATTTTATTTTTATATTTTTAATTCTATCATGTTTTTAATCATTTTTTTAATTTTATTTACTCAATTTTATGATAAAAAAAAATTATAAAAATGAGATATTTTATTAAGAAATTAGTAAAATCCTAAATGTCAAAAATTAGTTTGAAAAATCATTTTTAGGCCTAAAAATTGCTCACTCAAAATAGACTTAGAAAACAAGCCTAACATATATAAGGATAGTCTGGTGGTAAGAGTGGGACCCAAGAACCATCCAAAGCATATATGTGACACCCACATTCGAGACATTTTCATTCATTCAAATTGCATTTGTTAATGATCCCGTCACACCTAGCCCTATATTTTCTTTACCTCCATCTTCAGGCTCTCTTTTGTTCAATCCCTAAATGTAGTCTTTTTCATTTATATCCATAATTTTCCTTGCTTATTAGAGGAGGGAAAAGTGTTTAACCAAAGGTTGGGTGGGCTAACTCTAATGTCCCAAACCCATATCTCAAGTTTGGGTTATTAGAAATAAAAGAATATGAATCCCTAAACCACATAGCTATGGTTCGCCATCCTGCTTACTCTAAACACATTGGACCCTCGTATTCATAGTTTTGTTCCCTATTTGATACACACCATCCAAGCTTAATAATATATGTCATTAGCGGCGTCAGATCAATTTTTCCTTACTACTGATGGACAGGGCAGCTCTCCAATCGATCATGTCAAGGATCTAATAATAATATATGTTTTACTACTGTTTGCGAGTTCTAATTTTTGTGAAATGGGTTGGTATGTGTTTTAAATTTATTTCATTTTATCTTTTTTAGATGTTGCATTTTACATATTTATTTGTTTAATTGATTAAGAAAAATTGTTTCATTTATTTCATGAAATCAAAACACATTTGATATTGTTTTATAATGTTCAGTTTATTCCAATTATAAAGACAAATCAATTAACAACCAATATGCATCACAAAAAATAAATGGTACAAATTATTAAAAATTGAGATTCATGAAGAATTGAAATATAGTTTCAATTATCCACAATTTGAGAATTGGAAAATCAATTGTTAAAATTATCAATGCTTTTATTGTGTTGAAAAGCAGTAATTTGTCACTTTTTTTTTTTTTGTGGAAAAATTATTTATTTTGTTATAAAATTAAATTTTATGCTTAAAAATAATTAAAATAATTGCACATAGGTTCAAAGAACTTGATCAAATATAGTTGGAACAATCTCAGTCAACTCATAGAACAACTGGACTAATAACTAGAGCCGATTAGCAGGTTGCTCTAGAGTCCAAAATGTTTGTCAAATTGTTCAAACTGAGTTCTGGCAGTTGAATTTCCCCCCCCCCCCCCCCCCCCCCCCTAATCAAACTCGATTTTTTGTTTGTGCCTGCACCAAACTCCCTTTTTGTTCATCTAGTTTCATTTGAAACTCTAGGGCTCCTCTAAGAGTAGAGGCTTTCATGACTAACAGCAAATAAGGCCTTGAGTTGTGATGGGTGGCTCCACCAAATCGTAGATATCACTAGTGGCTTGGGTGTTTCTTTCTCCTGGACTCCTTGCTTAGAAAATCATGTGGCAGATTAACTAGCCAAGTGAGAAGCTAGTGAGTTGGTGTCTTTTGTGAGAGATTTCTCACCTCCTTTGGTTGAGGAGTGTCCTCGTACATTTTTATTACATGGTTAAGTTGCTAATTTGTTTTATTTTTGGCAAACCATCTTATACTCTTATTTTTTTTCATTGGTTGTCTTAAGTTTCTCATCCTTCTTGTACTTCATTTCAATAAAGTTGTTGTTTGTAATTAATATATATATATATATCACATCAAACCTTGCCAAATGGTAAATGTTCATGATCCCAGTGGCGCTCTTTGATCTGTAATATATGATTTCTTTTTATAATTTCTAGGAAAAACCAGTAGTCCTAAGTTCCTAACTTTCATTATCTGTTCTCTTTGCTTCAAAAAGAAAGAAAAAGAACACTTCCTTTTGAGTACTGAGCTATGTACCTATGATCTTGTTGATGGAATACAATTCTATTTTGTTGTGTTTGATTGATTTTCCAGGTTGGTTGCTTTCCCTGACTTGGAGGAACTTACTGTGACAGCTAATTCCCAGAAAAATCCTTCAAGCTACAAGTTCTGGAGGTACTCTGTCATCTTTAGATATTCTGGTAATCATTCTATATATTATGCTTTAGAAGATTGTAAAATCTTAACAAATATAATGTTCTAAAGATTACAAACTCTAAATAAACCAAGTATTAGAAGTCTCAATCCATGATTTGAAGCAGTGAACCAACATGCAAGCTAGAATTTTTCATAATATTGTGAAGTTTCCCTAGAGTTGGACCAATCTTTCTGGTGTTGGAACTCACCACACCCAGCTCAAATTGACAGGAAGCATCATAAACATTTGCTCAATATATACCAGAACAAAAATTCTGATAGTCTCGGGTCCTCTTTGAAAGTCTTACAGAACTCCACAAAGCAAATATAGGCCATTGTCTCTACCAATGTCTGGATCTCATTGTGCATGATTGTTAGGACAGTGTCTCTACCCTCTATCTTGATATATATCAAGGTGTATATCTTGATCTCATGGTCTATGATTGTTATGAGAGTGGTGTTTCGGAAACAATGCCAAAATCTTCTTAGAGAACATGTCTATCAATAAAAGGAAAGAGAGATCCTCCACTTATGGGGCCTCCTAAGATTCAATCTTCATGTTGGATGGAATGTGATTAGGTTTCAGTATTCTTAGTTGAAGGCAACCAGTTTACACTTTCTACACTGTATCACATCTTTAGTAGGATAACTCATAACAAGCCCTGATCTTCAAAATTATCCAACTCTAGAATATGGGTTTTCAGTTTCATAAACTTAGTAACATTCCCAAAATTATAATGTATGAATCTTAGAAATCCTTAATACTTATGTGCATATATTGTGATTAAATAAATCCTAGCAGACAAGGAGGTGAAGCAACAAACAAGATTGCTTTCAACAAATTATAATGTATGAATCCTATTCCTTTACCAATTTTTTCTTCTTTCCCTGAATTTTTAGGAGGACGTTCTTTTAAATTTTTAATGGATTTGATGGACACCATCAACCAGAATAATCTTAGTTCATTTTTCCTGGATGATATGTTTTTAATAACTTAAAATAATTGCCATCTTAATTAACTAAACAATCCTTGTTTTGATTCTTTTGAATCGCCAAAAACACTCCTATGCAAGAATTATCCGGTATTTTCAATGTGGATTTTAGTTTTCCCTTCTTTTGATCCACACTTTGAGGTGATTCATACTCAGTCATGCAAAGAGAAGGTTGTTGTGCCCACTGTTGCAAAGATCCCCTTTTGACATGCCTAGTTCTCAATTCACTGAAAGAATTGAAAGCATATAAGAACCACCTGGAATCAAATAGAAACACAAATCCGCTTATCAAGTCTAAGGACCATAGCTCTTGAGTAGTAGATCACCAAAATAGTGGTTCTAACCTTTCTCTTTGCCAACATCAAATAAACTATGACTGCATTAATCCAAATGATGGTGAAATCCAAAGAGTAAAAATAATGAGCACACAAGATTCATTCACGCACTTTAGAAAAATTAGAAACCAACAGAGCAAATTGAAGTTTCAAGCCAAGAAGTTAGCAATAACTTGGTGAAGTTTCAAGATCATTTCTACTTTGCTAAGTTGTTCCTCTGTGTTTTCATGCCCACTTAGCTATGTCAGTTGCCTTGAAGAACTACTTATCCTTCTCTTTGAGACATTGTTCAGTGTTCATCTGACCAGGATGATTTTTAATTTTATTTATTTTATCCATTTTGTCTAGCTAGTAAAATGAATATTGATGGTATCCTAATGGATTCTAAGGAATGAATAATCATCATCTACATACAGAACCTGGTATGTCTTTTTCTGTACATATACGGTATATGTGAGAGTCACTACCACTTGTTTTTCCTTCAATTATATTTAATAATACAAGAGCCTCCTTTAATTCTTATTGTTCTCACTTCTTTAGGTATGTTGGATTTGCTTCATGCTTTCCTTCATTTCAGGAGAAAGACATGCTGCTATGAGAAGCTCTGCAATGATTTTTTCCTCTGTTTCAATTGAATTTGACTGGGTTTTTCTTTCAGTAAAATTTCGTATGATTGCCTAGACTTAAGCAATATACTCCTAAGCCGCTATGCTACTTTGTCCCAAAACAGTTCAATTACTTCCCGCTTGAAATATGTGGTTGTATGAACTTATACATTTGCATGCAGGTGTGACCTTTGAATTTTTTTTTTGATGTATTCTTTATATAATGAATCTGTTCCTGTTGAGAATCTTTCTTAATATCCATCCAGATTATTGAATGTTGTGCCTGTAACTTTGTTACTTCTGAATTATCAAAGACAAACATTATTTGATGAATAATGTGCATATAGGATTCCTGAACATGATCATAATGGATTTCACCAACCTTCACTGCATGGGCAGCTGATTTTTGGATGAGTTTAGTCAATGTGGACCAAAGATGGTCTTGCTGTCATCTTGTTGGTAGAAAAAATTTCAGCAGAGGAAGTCATCTCTTGTCCAAGCATGAGTGGAGAGTTTTTGGTTTGTTGATGAGCCTAAATGGGTGGGTTGAGCTCAATTAGGTTTTCTAATACAGGTTCCTACAGTCAATCAGCAGAATAGTACATATAGGTGAAGGTAAAGTGGAACCTGTTAAAGCAGCATATGAAAATTCTCTTTTGTGCATGAAAAATAGCCTGCTTATTTGCCAAGCTGGAATTTTAACGGCATTTTAGGTGGGAATCTTGCCTTCTGGGCTTAGGTTACAATGCTCAAGACAGAGCTTAGAAAAATCATCTCAAGTCCAGCCTTAGAAAGGTCGGGTTAGGCTTTGGCCTGGAATTTCTAGGTGGCGCCAGGTCTTGGCCATATCTGGCAATGGACAAAGCTTACACTTCCAGCTATTCCCAACTCCTGGGTTAGACCGGGGAAGAAGCTTTTTCATCACTAAAGTGGACTCTTCTTGCACTCTTTCTAAATTATCTAAGAGAGGCACAAAGGGGTGTTAGCCTCTACTGCACCTTGCCAACTAAGCAAATGATCTCTAAATTGACTGAGAAGGACCTACATCATGCCAAACAGTGAAATCTGCTAGAATTTGAGAATTTTATAGATACTTTAAGAAATCTTTTGTATCTTTTGTTAATAGTAGGATTAGTTGTAAAGGTGTGAAGATCTGTATTTTGTGGAATTTGTTTTTGAAAAAGCTAGATGTGTTAGTTGGGTTTGGTATTGACTCAACAGTAATGTGCCTAAAATTGTAATATTTATATATCAGCATATGAATGAAATCGTGTGTTCACATGGTATCATAGCATAAAAAAGATCTTAATAGGACCTGTGAGTGAAAAAAAAAACTACTAGCAAGGCTTTCTCTAAAAACCCTCATGGCTTCTAGTAATACATCTACTCTTTCAACCCCAGTTTTCAACGGTGAAAACTATCAAGTTTGGGCTGTTAAGATGAAAGCTTACCTGAGAGGTCTTGGTTTGTGGCAATGGGTTGAAACTGAAAGACAAAGACAGCCTTTGGGAAACAATCTAACCCTCAATCAAATCAAGGCTCATGAAGAAGAAGAAGCTAAAGCTCCAAGAGCTTTATCTTACATCCATGCTGTTGTCTGGGAACCAATTTTCACAAGGATTATGGCTTGCAAAACACCAAAAGAGGCGTGGGACAAGCTCAAGGAGATGTATTTGGGGAGTGACAGAACTAGGCAAATGCAGATTCTCAATCTGAAGAGGCAATTTGAAGTTTTGAGGATGAAAGACAATGAGTCCATCAAAGAATATGTAGACAAGCTCATGGAAGTTGTTAACAAAATCCGGCTTCTTGGTGAGGATCTAACAGACCAAAGGGTTGTAGAGAAAGTTCTAGTGAGCTTGCCTGAAAGATTTGAGTCCAAGATCTCTTCACTTGAAGACTCGAAGGATTTAACCAAAATTTCCTTAGCTGAGTTTGTTCATGCTTTTCAAGCTCAAGAACAGAGGAGATCAATGAGATAGGAAGAAAGTAATGAAGAAGCTTTTCTTGCACTGCAAAAAAGAAAAGCTTCTCAAGGCAGAGAGAAAAAACAATCTGGTGAGAAGAAAGATAAAGAGAAGAATAAGGGCCAAGAAAGGAAAAGTGGTGGCAAAAAGAGATATCCTCCATGTCCTCACTGCAAGAAACAGAGTCATTCAGAGAATTTTTGTTGGTATAGGCCAAGTGTACAATGTAGATCATGCAAGCAATTTGGTCATGTAGAGAAGGTATGCAAGAATAAAAATGATCAGCAAGGAGAGCAAGGACAACAAGCACAAATGACTGAAAATCAGCAGCAATAGGAGCAATTGTTTATTGTTACAAGTCATGCAACGAGTAGCTGTACAGAAACTTGGCTTATTAACAATGGTTGTACAAACCACATGACTCCTGAATTGAGCTATTTCAAGGAGTTGGATCAATCATATAAGTCGAAAGTGAAGATTAGAAATGGAGATTTGGTTTATGTCAAGGGCAAGGGAGTTGTTTCTGTTGAGACTCCAACAGGTATTAAATATATCTCAGATGTGTTGTTTGTGCCTGAAATTAGTCAAAGCTTATTAAGTGTGGGTCAAATTCTAGAGAAGAATTATTCTTTGCATTTTCAAAAAATGTCCTGCACTGTTGTTGATAATGTTGGTTGTAAGTTGATGATTGTAAAAATGAGAGACAAAAGCTTTCCAATTAAGTGGAAAGAGACTAATTTGCATGCCTATACCGCTGTTGTTGATGAGTCTATGTTGTGGCACAAGAGATTTGGGCATTTTCATTATGCTGCACTTAAACACTTGCATCAGAAAGGCTTAACACAAGGCCTACCTGTCATTTGTGATGAAAAAATTGTGTGTCAAGTCTGTCAATTTGGGAAGCAAAGTAGATTGTTGTTTCCTGTAAACAAGGCTTGGAGATCTTCAGAAAGGTTGCAATTGATCCATACTGATGTGTGTGGACTAATGAAGACACCCTCGCTGCATGGAAACAAGTATTTCATCATGTTCATAGATGATAAAACAAGGATGTGTTGGGTTTTCTTTATGAAGCAAAAATCAGAAGTGGCTGGTGTGTTTCAGAATTTCAAGGCCTTGGTAGAAAATCAAGCAAATTGCAGCATTAAGGTAATAAGTTCGGATAATGGGACTGAATATACATCAGACAAGTTTGACAGGTTTTGTGTTGAAGCTGGAATTGTACATCAGTTGACTGTCATTACTCCCCTCAACAAAATGGAGTGAGTGAGAGGAAGAATAGAACCATTATGGAGATGACAAGGTGTCTGCTATTTTAAAAGAAAATGCCCAAGTGTTTCTGGGCAGAAGCTGTTAACACAGCTGTGTATTTGTTGAACAGACTTCCAACCAAAGCTGTGAAGAATAAAACTTCATTTGAGGCTTGGTATGGAGTTAAACCAACTATGGAGCACTTGAAAGTATTTGGGAGTTTGTGTTACACTCATGTGCCAGATGTGAAAAGAGACAAGTTGGACTACAAAGCTGAAATGGGAATCTTCCTGGGATATAGCTCAATCTCCAAGGGCTATAGAGTTTTCAATTTGAAAACAAAAAAAATAATGGTTAGCAGGGACATCAAAGTTGATGAAGCAGCAGTATGGAACTGGGAGAAAAATGAGATAGAAGTAGAAGATGTTGATCAAATTGGGGTAACCATTCCCCAAATTCCAGAAGAAACTGAAGAAGAAGTTGGTGTTGATAACTTAGATGATGTTCCAGTAAGAGGAACAAGGTTACTTAATGAAATATATGAGAGATGTGATGTAGCATTATAGGAGCCTACATGTTATGATGAAGCTGCTAAAGAAAATGGGTGGAGAGTTGCAATGGAGGAGGAGCTAAAAATGATAAAGAAAAATGGAACTTGGGAGCTGGTTGATAGACCCAAAAATCAAAAGATTATTGGAGTTAAGTGGTTTTTTAGAATCAAATATAACTCAGATGGTTCTGTAAACAAACTCAAGGCCAGATTGGTTGTAAAGGGCTATTCTCAAGAGTATGGTGTTGATTTTTCAAATACTTTTGCTCCAGTGGCTAGGCATGATACTATAAGGCTTCTGGTGGCTTTAGCAGCAAAGATGGGCTGGAAAATTCATCATCTTGATGTGAGGTATGCCTTTCTAAATGGTGTACTTGAAGAAGATATTTATGTTGAGAAACCAGAAGGATTTCAAGTTTCAAGTTGTGAAGACAAAGTTTACAAGCTCCGCAAAGTTCTCTATGGCTTGAAACAAGCACCAAGAGCTTGGTATAGTAGAATTGATGCCTATCTGCTGTAGCAAGGATTTAAAAGAAGTGAAAGTGAAGCCACTCTATATGTGTTGAAGGTTCAAGAAGAAGTTCAACTTATTGTCTCTTTGTATGTAGATGACCTGCTGGTTACAGGTTGTAATTCAAAAACCTTGAAGCAATTCATGGTGCAGATGGAAAGTGAGTTTGAAATGTCCAATTTGGGTGAGATGAAATATTTTTTGGGCATGGAAATTCACCAATGTGAAGCTGGAATCTTCATCTCACAACGGAAGTATGCTCTGAAGGTTTTGAAGAAGTTTCATATGGAAAAATCCAAATCTGTAGCAACTCCTTTGGTTGTGAATGAGAAATTATCAAAGAATGAAGTTAACATCAAAGCAGATGCCTCTGTTTACAGAAGTCTAATAGGTAGTATGCTCTACTTAATGTTCTCAACAAGCCTACTCTCAAGGTTTATGCACTCACCTAGTAAAATTCATTTTGGGGTAGCTAAGAGAGTTCTAAGGTACATTAGAGGTACTTTTGACTATGGTTTGTGGTTTGTTAAGAAAGAAAGTAAAGAACTCCAAGGATATGCAGATAGTGACTGGGCAAGAAGTTTAGATGATTCCAAAAGCACTTCTGGTTATGCTTTCTCATTTGGTAGTGGAGTTTTTTCATGGAATTAAAAAAAACAAGAGGTCGTGGCTCAATCCTCAGCAAAAGCTGAGTATATTTCTGTAGTAGCAACAGCTGCAAACCAAGCTATTTGGCTAAGGAAACTGCTAACTGATTTGGGGCAAAGCCAAACAGATGCTACTGTAATTTGGGTTGACAACAAGTCAGCCATTGCTATTGCAAAAAACCCTGTGCAGCATGGAAGAACCAAACACATAAATGTGAAGTTTCATGCAATTAGAGAAGAATGGTGAAGTCAATCTGGTGCATTGTTGCTCAGAAAATCAGATTGCTGACATATTAACTAAGGCACTTTCCAAATCCAAGTTTGAAGAGCTAAGATTAAGGCTTGGAGTCTCTAAGAAAATTCTCAAGGAGGAGTGTTAGAATTTGAGAATTTTATAGATACTTTAAGAAATCTTTTGTATCTTTTGTTAACAGTAGGATTAGTTGTAAAGGTGTGAAGATCCGTATTTTGTGGAATTTGTTTTTGAAAAAGCTAGATGTGTTAGTTGGGTTTGGTATTGACTCAACAGTAATGTGCCTAAAATTGTAATATTTATATATCAGCATATAAATGAATTCGTGTGTTCACAAAAACGCGAAAGACCATAGCTTATAATGGATCAGAATGTGATCAGAATATTCAAACATCTTGCTTATAGATGCAACTGCAGTTTAGTGAACATTTTTTGAATCAAGTATTGGTGGTTTCTTTTAATGGGCTTGGGTTCCTAGCTAGGGAATTTAGGATGAGAGGAATGGTTTACTTGGGTTTTGATATGGCATTTACTAGCTAATTGTGCATGACTTCTACCACCCTATTTCTTCTTTTGCTTTCACATTTAGTTGCCATTCACCTTTACATCTGCATGGCATGTAAGAGAGGCGTCTCCACCAGTTCTTTCATTTATGTTCAAATGATAGGAAGGCCTTGTGGTGTTCTCCTTGTCTTTCTTTTTTATGTATGCAGGATTTGCTTCACGCTTCATTTCATGTGGAAGACACCACAATGATGCTTCCTTTACCTAAAATTGAATGAGATTTTTCCCCCCTAATTGTCATCATTTCTTTAGTTTTGTAGGTTTCAGCTTAAGAGGCCCTTGTTTGTAAAATAATTCAACCAAGTAAGATTTTCCTGCTTCAGAATCAGCCTGGATAAATGGGTCCAAATGATATTTTTGCTCCCATCTACAATAATTTGATTTAGCGTTAGAACAGGAAAACTAAGCTAAATTGGGTTTTTCTTAATTATAAACACCTTTCTCATACAGCAGAAGTGAAGGGAAAGAGGAAATTTGTTTATCACAAGTATCATCTCATATGTGTCAAATATGCGGGTTTCTTTATGTTTTGAGTGGTTTGTTATCCACGGTCAACAATATTTCAATTATTACTCAATCAAAATATAAAGAATCTAACCACACCAGTAATTTCTTCAAACTGATTCCACTCCTTTTAATCCCTTTTTCACCTCCACCCACATCATAAACTCCTGAGGGATCAATGGAACTCTGTCGGTTTTCTTCAACTGTATTGCCAATTTAGCAAAAACTTGTCAATGTCAATATGAAGAAAGGGAAAAAAATGCTGAAGAAATAAATATAGACCAGCAGCTAAGTTTTTAGTAATTGTCAAATCTTAGTATGAAACAAACATAAACCAACTATGATTCAATTATCAATTGCTCTCAAGTCTAATACCTAAACAATTGGAGTCACTTGGCTAGGTGCTTCAATCAAGTCAGATATATGTTATCTACGACTACAAATCCAGCTACAACACCACCTTCATTTGAGGAAGACACTTTGGTCCTCATCAAGTAACCGCATTGGTCATTTATGATCACCTTCTCCTTGTTCCTGCACATTCCAATTCTTAATACTAAATGAAATGGTCAAGTGCATTCTACATGTGGAATGAGAATTGTGGTTTGATGAATGCCATTTAGCATCGTGTAAATTCCAAGAATGAGTGATTTACAACAAGCAAAAGATGCCTCCCATTAATTTTATTGTAGCTGTGCAGGCACCTTAAGTAAGCCCCATATATCCCAAGTTCTGAAATGGCATGGTATTTGTAACAAATGCCTTCTCGCATCAGAAATGTGGAAGATACATTCGGGAAAATCCTTTGCATAAGGATGTAGGCAACATCTTCTTCAGTTCCTTCCTTCTGCAATTTTAGTAGGGTCTCCTTCACATCATCACCATAGATATTGTTCACTGGAGAGGGATGATAGCTTATTGTTATTAGTACATCTTGTAAAAAGCTTAGTAACTTCAAATAACTCCCTATTGACTCAACAAAGGCATGCTTGTAAAACACAACTGATTCTATTTTCAAAGCATTTCACCATCAAATAGTCATCCATACTAAAAAAAAAATGATTTGCATTCCTAAACTGAGTCCACCCAATTTTTTTTCTCTAAAATTCATCTTGCACAGCTTGTAACATATCAATAAAAATAGTCATCCTGCATAGCACCCATCAAGAATAACACTACAACAAATTTCACATTTTACTACCATGACACAAATAAATTTTTATGAAAAAAAGAGAGTAGATTTTTACAATAAATTTTATTTTTATGTCAAAAAAGATTGTTTTTTAGAGATGAAATTTCTATTCATCACAAAATATTGTATTTAATTACATCATATATTGGTGGCGAATAATTATTAATGAGACTTTGTGTGGACTTCGTATTTCGGCTCGTGCGTTTCCACTCGATGGCGAGCTCGATTTTATTTAAAAAATTGATTTTATTTATTAGAAAATGACTTGGAGTCGCCACGTATTTTTGTTTTATTTTTAAGAGGGTAAACAAAATAAGAAAGAAAACCCTAAGTGTGACTCCTTATTTTGGAAAAGGTGGTCTATAAAAAACTGGATCGGACTCGAGGGTCAGGTTACTTATCAGGAAGATACGGTAAAGACCGTAGCACCTCTCTAAATCCCTGAAGTTAGGTCTCTACAAATAAAATGAAGTTGACGTGGTAATCAATAGGAAAAATCGATGGATGCTCAAGTCGATCATGAACATATGGGAACCAAAACATGCATAGAGAATGACCACAAAGAGAGTGGATGCGTACCTGGGCCACAAACGAGCAACGCGCTATCATAAAAATGGGATCAGTGTACAATAAAGAGCATAAAACATATCACATACATCACCAAACATAAATTAAAATTGTTCGAGGAAAAACTGGATTTTTGAAGTTTATTTGAAAATTGGAGTCTTATAGATTATTTGAAAATTGGATTTTTAGAAATTAAATGTAAGAATGAGAATTTTAGAAATTAAATTTGAAAGAGATTGGAATCTTGAAAATTATTTGAGAGTTCAGGATTTTTTTAAAAATTAAGTTACGAAAATTGGGACCTTAGAAATTAAATTTTGAAGGAAACCAGGATTGAAAATTATTTGAGAAGTAGAAGTTATGAAAATTGAATTATAGAAATTGAAAATCTTGGAAATCATTCGAAGGTAGAATTTTTAGAAATAAATGAATAAAATGATAATAATAATGATGATAATAAATAAGTAACGAAATAAATGCGAGAATTGGAGTATTGGAAACTGAAAATTAAGTTTGGAAATTAGAAAATTGGAATTTCAGGGAACTAAATTTGGAAATCATAATTTTAAAGAATTATTTAAAGGCGGAAATTTAAATAAATAGATAAGTGAATAAATAAATGAATGGAATAATAATGACGAAATAATAATGATTGGATAAATAATTGCGGAAGTTATGATTTTGGAAATTGGAAATTGAACTTAGGGATGAACTTTTAAATAAATGAACAAGCGAATAAATAAATGGGTAAAATAACGAAAATAATGATGATTGGATGAATAATTATGAAGATGAGAATTTTGGAAATTGGAAATAAAATTTAGAGATTTTAAATAAGTGGATAAGTGAATAAGTAAATGAATGAAATAATAGCGATGACGAAATAATAAAGATTAGGTAAATGATTGCGAAAAATATAATTTTAGAGATTGGAGATTAAATTTAGAGATTGAAAATTTAAGAAATTATTTAGAGATGAGATTTTTAATATATGAATAAGTGAATAAATAAATGGATGAGATAATATTAATAATGAAAATAATCATTAAACAACTGAATGTGAATAGTGAAGTTTTTGAGATTGGAAATTTAATTTGGAAGTTAGATTTTTGAATAATTGAACTTTAATGATTGATTTTTTTTTAAAAGAAATAAATAAATAAGTATGGAATAATAATACTAATTAACGAAAATAATATTTAAACAAATGAAAGTGAATAGTGGAATTTTTGGGGTTGAAAGCTAAATTTGGAAGTCGGATTTTGAAGAATTGAGCTTGAGTGATTGAAAATTTTAAATAAATAGGGAATAATAATAATAATTAACAAACATAATATTTAAGCGAACGAAAGCGAATAGTGGGAATTTTGAGATTGAAAATTAAATTTGGATGTCAGATTTTTGAAGAATTGGACTTTAATGATTGAAATTTTTAAATAAATATGGAATAATAATACTAATTAACAAACATAATATTTAAGCGAACGAAAGCGAATAGTGGGAATTTTGAGATTGAAAATTAAATTTGGATGTCGGATTTTTGAAGAATTGGACTTTAATGATTGAAAATTTTAAATAAATATGGAATAATAATACTAATTAACAAACATAATATTTAAACGAATAATAGTGAATAGTGGTGTATATTTGTTTTTTAGATTGAAAATTAAATTTGGACCTCGGAGAACCAAACCTAGAATTAGAACCTTAGAAAATCATTCCATGAACGGAAACTTTGGGAAATCGATTTTTTTTTAAAAAAGGAACGAAGTTTAGGTAAATTGAATTTTCGAGAATCAAAATTTTGTAAACCGAATTTAAAATTAAATTTAGAAAATTATTTCAAAAATCATATTTTGTATAATCAAATTTAAAATCTTCATAAAAAAAATTATTTGTATCATTAGAAAAAGGACTTATGAGGGCCAAATACTTGGCCCAAACTTGAAGAATGGGGCTTAAGGCCCAAATGAACCAATCTAAGCCCACAACTTAAGGCTTTGGAAGCCCACCAACAAAAGCCACCAGCAAAGTGTCTACCATGAAGATCCAGAGGGTGCTGCCACCTCATTTAAAAAAAAAACCAAAGGAATGGCCAACGGGTAGCAGGTCGGCAATGAGGAATGGGGCCTGCATGTCAATGACAGCTGCCATGAAATGAAGGAATGGAGGTGGGGGCTACCGCTGCCATTGCTGGCGCCGCTGGTCTTGCCGTTGTCTCTACCGTTGGATGAAGATCTTGATGAAGAGGAAGGCGACGACGACGACGATTGGCGGGCTCCATCTCCAGCAGCGGTGGTTTGATGGGCAAAGTAGAGATCGTGGGCGGTAGCCTGGTGCAAGAGATTGAGGTCCCCAACCTTAATCACCTTGAACAGGTCATGCTCGTGACTCACTCCACAGCCCAGCCTCTGACCCATCTCTCCCTCTCTCTATCTATTCATTGAGTGGCATTTAAACCCTCTTCTCTTCCACCTCTAACATGTGCCAACCTCCCGAGAGGTGGCGGTGGTGGTACTGCAACTGTTGGTGGTGCCGAAGACCTTGTGAACGATGGCGAACTTGTGGGGGTCGTCTAAGGAGAGGTAGGGGGTGAAGATGCAGTCCTTGGCATGTTGGCGGCAGAGAAGCTCGCAGGGGGTGCGGGGTGGATTTCCCCCTATTGAAGAAGG
This sequence comes from Vitis riparia, assembly GCF_004353265.1. Lineage (NCBI taxonomy): Eukaryota > Viridiplantae > Streptophyta > Magnoliopsida > Vitales > Vitaceae > Vitis > Vitis riparia. The sequence continues at coordinate 22,736,450 of NC_048444.1, forward strand.
AGAGGAACGTGGGGGAGGTAAGAGAGAGCATGGGTGCTGATGGGTATTTACGTGGAGGTTACAGGGGGTGGCCATGCACGGGGTTTGAAAAGAATGGAGCCAAACCAAATATCAACCAACCAAATAAAAGGAAAGAATGGATGTGTTAAAACACCCTCAGAGCATCCTAGAGGTCAGAACCATCATGTGGTCCCCCATGCCTACTCCCCATCGATCGTTTATGCCGGGAACTCAAGTGCAAACTAAGCAAAAAAAAAGAATAACGAAATGAAAATAGGAAACAAGAAGATGGCCATACCCGAACTTTCTGGGTGAAGATGGTCCTAGCTCCCTCTCCCCTCGCCTGCTCCTTCAGAGTGTATCCCCTGCTCCGTTCACCATCTACCCTCCTCTGAAAACCTCCTGTCTCAACTATACCCACTCTCCTGTTCCTCCATCAGCCAGCATGGCCTCTTCAACCACCCTCATGGTCGGCCATCCCCCCCTTGTTGCTACACGTCCAATGCAACTGGGTCCTCCCCCCCCCCCCCCCCTTCACTTAAAAAAAAGAAGAAAAATCCCCATCTCTCCGGGTGGTCCCAAAACCTAAGGAAAAACCATCATTTCCTTTAGTTTTTTAAGGGGTCTGCACTTTGACATGGATTTTATCTTGAATTATACCATATTACAAGTTAAGCCTAATTAATTCAATATTAATTTTACACAAAATAATTATATATATATATATATATATATATATATATATATATATATATATATATATATATATATATATATATATATATATATATATATAAATAAGTTTGAAGCATTCAATGGCAAATATATATATATTTTTTTTTTGAAAAAAATGATTGAACATTTTTTTTCCCAAATTATAGTCAACAATTCCAAATATTGATATGAAATTTGATATCAAATTTTGTTTAGGAAAAATAAAAATAAAATAATTTTTAATTCTAAAATCATTATGTTAATTTTGATTTTTTTTTTCACATTATTGAAATAATTTTTGTGTTTTAGACTCAGCTCTTCTCGCTCTCCCACGGTCCCCCCATCTTTAGTTTCGGTCTCTCCTCTCATCGTTGACGAATCGAAAACCTCACCGACGTGGCGGGAATTGAAATATTCCTATTGCCGGAAACGGTGACCAGCCGGAGATTAAAACCCTAGATCAACCAGAAGGTCACTGAAGAATCCTACAGATGCGAAAACAAGTTAGAGAAGACAATTTGTTACTTTTTTTATGTTAATTTGTTCAATTTCTTTTAATAATCAGCCTCTGCCATTGATTTTCGGTTTGAAATTTACGTTTTCTAGGTTAGATGTTCTTCCTTAGCTTGATTGAGCACACACTCCGATTGCCGCCTCATCTTTTGGACCTTCCTCTCAGTGAAACCATCAAATGAGAGCTTGAGACTCTCTTCTTAGACAAAGCCTGGAGATTGTTTGCGTTTTTTATTTGTTATTGTGATTTCAAAGCATTTAAGGGACTGAGAAGAATGTGTTGTGATGAAGGATATTGCGAATTTGGGGCTGTGTATCTTTGTTAATGATATTAGGTCTATAGCTGGCGGTTTTGTCTTTCCTGGGGATAGTGCGTCAACCTATACGGTATACTTAAATCTAAAATTTGGTTTTCATACTTTATCTATCTCGGATTGTGGCATGCCTACATATTCTGTTGTTGAAAAAGATGATAGGCTGAATCAATTTTGATGGATTGTCCAACTCTTTCAATGTTTCTGCTCATATAATAATTGAAAATCATGGTATCTTGGCTGGTGGAGTTTAGATGGGTTATGTTTCGGTTGTTTGTCAAGGAGATTATCACTGCAAAACTTAAAGAATCTGACGCCAATGGCTTAAGAAGTATGCATTAAGGCCTCTGATTTGTATTATGAAGGAATCAAAATATATTTGCAACTGTTATTATATTGTTCTTATGTTAATCTTGGGGAATAGTATTAACTATTTCATCACTCATGCTTAAAATCTATGTATTTATGCTCATAATTTGACTTGTTAGGTATTGGAAATTTTTATTTCCTCTTTGGTGGGTCTGAAGTTAAACATGAACTTATGGTTGCTTTATGGGATGATAAATTATTAAAACTGGTGCTTAAGCAACACATGACTTCAATGAGACAGTTCCTCGGTTATGATGAATTGAGAATTAGATGGGTTGATTTGGGAGTAATGCATTCATCTTATAAATTATGATGACAATGCATTTAAATGAAAAGAAAATGTTAAAGGATAATGTAAAGATTTGTATTTAAATGATTTTAATCATTAATACTTGATCCAAGTGAGTTTATCAAGTGTGGTTTATGCAGAGTTGCCCAATGCTCTCTTTAGACCTGTTCCTGCATATGATGTTATCTGTCCATATGATGGAAAAATAAAATAAAATAAAATCAAATCAAACACCCACTTCTACGCTTCAAGTGAATATTTCATTATTTAAGTTATGGTGAGTAGCTTCTTGTATCCATTTTTCTTCTATCAATGCTTTCTCCTTTAGTAATTTGGTCATTTGGTGAGCTTTTGTTCCTCAAAATATGTGGGTTCTCACATAACATGGCCTTTTTTATTTATTTTTTTAATTTTTTGCGTTGTGTATATATACATACTTGTAATGAAACAACTACTAATTGAATTGTTCTTATAATGAAAGTAGCTACATTTCCCTTGAATATGCTTTGTAAGTCCTCTTTTTATGACTTTGTTCTGCGTATTACCTTAACACTTGCCTGTTTTTGTCAGAATCCAGGGTCTTTTTTGTTGGTCACATTGTATAGTGCCTCTCTTTTTTATCTCCTGTAGCTAAAGAAGTCCAATTTCACAAGGTTGTGCAGCACAAAGAGCATGCTGACTGTGAATGAAAGCTTTCCAGGGCTGGTCATTCCGATTCATAGAGGCGATAAGGTGTATGTGAATGTGCAGAATGAAGGTGATTATGCTGTCACTATTCATTGGCAATGACAGTTCTCTAGCTACCCTTCATAGATGAAGGAACTAACCATTTATTTATACAAGTAAAGCTGAAGAATAAATACTAAGAAAGAGGAAACTGTTAGGCATGGAGTGAAGCAAACAAGGAATCCATGGTCAGAAGGTCCTTGTTTGTTTTTAACATATTTTAATTATTTTTACTCTTTTTTTTTTGTTATTTTATGAGAATAGTTTAAAAAATAATTATACAATAAAGAATGATTAAAATAAAATATTATCCATAAATTTACTTCTAAAACATATTTGAAAACACAAAAGAAATTGAGAAAATTCTACCCTCAAAAAGAAGAAAAAAAAAAAAAAAAACAAAAGGGCTCAACAAGAGAAGCTTAACCATCACCCTTGACCTCAAGTAATGAAATATGGAAAAGACAAACTGCCCCACCCTAAAGAATCCTAAACAAGTGAACAAGAAATTTTGTAGGAAAAAAAAAAATTATGCTTAACTTTGACCTCTTCATCCTTCCAAATTGTTACCCTCCACATCCATTTTCTTTTAGCATGACAAAGTCTTGATACCAAATATGACATCCCCCATGAAATACTATGCAATTAAGCTTGTTTCAAAGGTTTTTGAAAGGAAGATTGCCATCAGAGATTGGAAACGTTTTCATCACTTTGAAGGTGTGTTCTTGCATGGACTATTGGTAACCAATCTATGAATTCTGAAATTCATTTTAAAGAAGAAATATGTAATTACTTGAGGGTTTCTACATGATCCCTTTCTATTTACTCCATTCAGAGTTATATGGAAACATAAATGAGAAAACATTGGACAGGCTTAAGCTGTTTAGCTCATTTGCAAAATACACTACTATGGAAGAGAAACTGTTGTCTCTAAAGCCAAAGAATCTGGATTTTGTTCAAGCTGATGGACTTCCTCTTACAATTGAGACAATCTATGATGGTCTCGAAAGGACTGGATTTTCTGTTGGTGAATTGATTCTTGTTTTGGGCGGTGTTGGTGGAGTTGGAAGCCTTGTCATCTAGGCATTTGAATTTCAGTTCCTAATTATTTATTTTCCATTTTAAATGTTATCTACTCATGGCCTACAGTGGAAAACCTAAAATATGAACCTTCTGTTGCAGTTAGATGGGGTTCCTCCATTTATTAGTTGTTAAAAATTGAGATAGGGGCTCAAAGAACAAAATTTGTGCTACTGTTGCCCCCTAAATGATTAGGATAAGGCAAATGAATACGATATAGAAATGATAATTCCATTTTTCCTCCTTTTTTATGGCTTGAGCCAGCATGCAAAACAAGTTTTTGGTGCCTCAAGAGTCATGCTGCTACTTCAAGCACAGGAAAACTGGAGCTAATGAAGAGCTTGGGAACTGATTTGGCGATTGACTACCCTAAGGAGAAGTTTGAAGATTTGGCAAAGAAATTCGATGTAGTTTACAATGCAGTTGGTAAATTCTTGTATTTATTGCTCATTTTGAAGAGTCAGTTATTGCACTATTATCCTTTATTTGAAATGCCCTTTATCATACTTTAGCTTATTGAAATTTAATTCCTTTGCTCCATATCTGTTTGGGCCTTGTTTGATAGAGTGAATTGATGGTGGATGAACGCATAACTTTTTCGTTTCTACATTAATAAGGCATGTGACCAAAATATTATGGTGCTTCAAGTTTATCTTAAACTGAAAATGGATTCACTTTAATCACTCTAGGTATGGAAAAAGCCAAATGATGACCATGAGCATGGAGATGCATACCAGGTAATTATCACTTGTGTCGTTTGAATCCATGTTTCTATTTAACTCTTGTCAGCTTGATTTTATTTTTGGCTGATACAGGCAGCAAAAGTGGAATTTTTCAGAGTATTTTCCTTGGTGAGAGAGGACTTGTTTTTATAATTATTTGTTGAATTTTTGAACATATGAAGTTGATATCATCTCAACTTTTCCTGGCAAAGCCTGAAGCTGGGAAGCTAATTGCTGCCACCATCACATTTTTTATAGGATCTACATCAAGTGTTATGCTCATAAGCCTTTTTTGTACTGGTGCCTATGCTTTGCCTCTCATGTTTCTTTTCAATAATAAAACAGACCTACTTATGAATGGTGTTGGCTCAGTGACGAATGTCAAAATCTGAAACTCCTATCATTCATTATATTATGCTTTCTGACTCCGCAAAGAACAGGTCCTATATTTGAATCTATCTCATTCTATTTTGAGATGAGATTGAAGATCAATACCATTTCATGTACATAAGTCTTTTTTCTATCTCCTTTGTAACCTTGCGTATTATATTTAAACTTTTAGTTACAAAGCCCAAAGTCTTCAATATCCATGCCGACACCATTGTCACTTGCTCAACCACATGAAGGTTACTGATCAAGTCTGAAAAGGGACTGCATCATTTTCTCTTTTAATCATCCATTTTTTCTTGATTAATTGATTTAGCTCATGTCTGGAATTTTTTTGTCTATGCATGTTTTTAGGTAATATCTTGAGAATCAGTAGCGAAAAATGTTTGGTTGGTTATGCTTAGTCCTTAAAAATGTTATACAGCCTACATACATTCTTTGTTAGAGTTTGAAAAGGATCGATATTTCTTTACTGTTGATGGACAAGGCAGCTCTCCTCGGAAGCGTATCGATCATGTCAAGGATCTAATAATAATATAACTTTAACAATTGTTTACGAGTTCTAATTTTTGTGAAACGGATTGGTATGTGTTTTAAATTTATTTTATTTTATCTTTTTTAGGTGTTGCATTTTACACATTTATTTTAAATTTATTTATTTTATTTTACTTTAGTGGTATGTTTCATTTGCCCTAGCCTCTAAGAAATGGTTAATGAGGAGCTAATCCTTTGTCTCTCCAGGTAAGTAGTGGTGGTAGTTATAAGAGTGATCTTCACATCCTTTAAGGTCATTTACATGTGATGATAAAAGAGAGGTGCATAGTTTATCTATTAGAAGTGGTCTAATAGAAAGAAGACTTTCTCACTAAATTTGAACATCTGTGGAAGCTAAGGAAATTGTTGATTATGCCTTCAAATTCAATATGTGGCTCAAACTTTGCTTGTTTGCTTAATAGGATATCTTTTATGTTTGTGTGGATTTCAAAATCCACTGCATAAGATAATAAATAAATAAATAAATAATAAAAGAAAAAAAATTGAATGATTGAAATCCTCATCAATTTTAAAGTTTGTCTATAAAATCCCACCACTTAGGTGGCTAGCAACTACTTGCATTTGCATGAGAATGACAAGGAACTAGTTTATTCCTCTATGAAATGTCACACGGTCAAAGTTAAATAACAAGTAATAGGATATATCACACATATGGCATGGCAAGAAAGAATGTTAAGCATAGCATAGGCATACATACAAATCAAACATAAATTCAAATGCATGCTCATATACATACACCAAACAACAGAAATCGAATCAATGCAAAGAATATAAAATATATATGAAAGAAACAAAGGATGAAAGTACATACCTCATTAGTATATAAGCAAGCACTCCCTCAAAAGAAATTGTTAGTTTAACAAAGTAATAAATCAAAGAGTTATATCATATATACAAGGCATCATGATGAACAAAGAATGAATTAGAAGAAATGAAACAAATTCTAAGTGATGAGGCATCCATAAAAGATTATGACTAAATTATGATATACATTCGGCAAAGAAGGATAGCATTTAAAAGTCTTCTAAATAAATCTAAAACAAATACTAAACATCCTCATTTCATCATGATAAAAATTAGGTATGGCCTTTAATAAGTCTACATCAATTTCCGAAAGGCCAAATCAATTATTTCCATCAATGAATACACAATGAATTCGGCTAAAATCTAGAATAGAACTCACCACAGGATAAAACATTAAAAAAATCTAGAAGTTGAATTTTTACATAAAATTAAAAAAAAAATTGAGGAATAACTCCAAGGAGTGTAGTTTCTAGCCCAATAGGACAAATTCACAAATCATATGTCAAATAGTACAAGCACTCATAACAATCAGATTGGTTCAAAACAGGGTCAGTGCACAGGGCATGCAAAAATGAATTTTTTTAACCTACCTAGAATTTCCCAAAATTCGAGCCAAAATTCATACACAATATTGAAAATGTCTATTTCAAAGAAAAAATTGACACTGAGGCATAATCACACATCTAATATATTTAAAATCAATTTAACATTCAGAATGCCCAAAACAGAGCTTGTGTACAAAGTGCCTAAAGACAAAATTATATCTTAAGTAATGCAAATGTCTAAAATTAAATTCAGAGAGTTTACTATTAGAAAAAATATAATCATGAATTAAACATGTCATCTTCTAATTTAAATTCACAGATCAATCTTGAGGGTACAGAATAAAGCACTTAAATAAGCTATTACTTGAAAACTAAGATTTCGAAACTCGAAAATGAACATGTAGGGAGTTACCACTTCCCAATTTAACTTGAAGAAATCTTCCATGATTAAAGAACTCCATAAGAAGCCATGTTCAAATTTCATTCCCATGAAAGGTCACAAATTCATTTTGAAAACAAATTTGAAATGCACACCAATTAAAAAAAAAGGTAGCATTGATGTTTTTGAAAACTCATTTTGAACCTATGGAAGTAAGAGGATATTAGAAATGAGAATGATCATTTTTGAAAACCTTAAAATCATTTTTGAAATTCTTGAAAACAATTTTTACAAACACACGACCAAAAAAGGGAATCAAAATAAATAAAGAACACCTGTTCAAGCTAAATATGTGCATTAGTATGTGTGAAATGTGAAGATCAACATGCAGCTATACCTACCTTTGTTAGTAACCTAAACATGCATAAGATATCAATTTAAAGACCCTAAACATGTTACTAAATCACCAAGCAGTCAATGACAACAAAAAATTCTCAATTATTATCAAATTTATTCATAAGTGGGTTACTTCACAAGAAAATCAGCAAGTGATTAGAACAGAGACTCTACAAGATAAATTTGAAAAAAATATCTATAAGTCGAATTTCATCATGAAAATTTTCAGGGAATATCTCCTATATGTCTAGTTTATCATCCAAGTGGCCAAATTAATTAATTAGATCCCATTTACTACCAGATTTCATAAGAGATGTCCAGAACAAAGTAATTTTCCATAGCATGAGAGAATTAATTTTTTAATTAACTTAGAGATGTCTTAAAAATTCTACAAAAATTCACACAACTCATTAATATGTCTACTTTATATGAAAAATAATCATAGGAGAAGATCATATGCATAATATATTTAAAATTAAATTAACATCTCGCAACTCTAGAAGAGCACCTGTGCAATAGGTGCAAGAAGAAAAAAAAAATCATATCTCTCATTTCAATAATTATTTCTTAATATTTTATATGTAAAAAATTGAATTTAAGAAGTATAAATTAAGTGAAAAATGTCCAAAGAAATTAAAGAGGTCATTTAATAATTTAATTTTAAAAAACAAGATTGAGTGTCAAAAACAGAGTGACAACTAAACCTTTTGAAAGATTGATTTATATCTTTTAATTGAAAAAATTCTAAAATCAAATTCAAGAAGTCTACAATACTACAAAATAATTAGAAAAATTTTAAAAAGTTTCTGAATGGTCGGATTTCAATTTACAAGTTCAAAGGTGAAGTGAACTATCAACAATGGTAATAAAAAAACAATTTTTAGAAAATTTCATATATAGGGATTCTCCAAAATGATCCTAAAGATAATTTCAATCATGTATCAAACAATATTTAACACTAATCATTCACACGCTAATCATCAATAATTTTCATTCAAACTTTAATATATGATCATCAATGATTCTTTAAAACTAAAAAAACGCATATATCAAAAGATCAATAAGTCAAAGAGAAAAGACTTGCGCAAAAGATTCTTGGAAAAGTGGCAACATACCTCTCCTATGTCCCAGAATGACGTTTTATCTTTTTTCCAATGTAACGTCTTCTCAAGTGTCTTTATTATGCCTTTGATTGCACATTTCCATTGTTAATGCTAATAATTGTTGGCTCATAATAGTTGTTTTGCCTTGATGAGCCTTAAAGTATGGTGTTTTGGTTTCATAATAGTCATGTCAATCAAGACATTTAATGTTTGTTACAATCGATGCATTCCAGGCGAAGTTGAATAATGCTCAGTTGGTTTTGTCTGTCTAGATCTCGTGAGTGCATGGATTTGGTGGTCTTATGCCCATGGGAGAGATGGTGATTGGTCTTTATACTAGATTGCTTGTGATTAGTGCCCTAGGCGGACGGAAGCCTCCCGTAGTGTGAACCTTCCTTTTTTAAGGAAATCTAGTGGTCTCCATGAATCCCATGCAATTGGATTCATCTCTTCCTCCAAAGTCCTTCCCATTTGAATCTCTTTCCTTTCAAAACAAAGATCTCTTTTGTACGTGAATATCCTCAATATTTGCACTCCATTTGTAGTAGTGATCCTCATTCCATATAGTTGGTGGCATTTCCTCATGAAAAGCAATAAGGAAATAGAAGTTAGTAACCATTTGTGGGGGCTCCCCTCCACATGTCATTCCATGCCAGTTTCCAACCCCAGCACTATTCGGATAACGGGACAAGTAGTGTTCAGATTCTTCCATCCGAACCATGTCCAATTCATCTGGTCACAGACAAGAAGGGGCCCTTCCCCTATGAGGACAAGCGACAAATAAGACTGGACTCCCTAAACAGACGAAACCACCCAATCAAGCCTTTAAGGCCCACCGTTATGTGTAATCATTCACATCTGACATGAGAATGGCTGATGGGATCTCCCCTAATCCTCAAGTCCATGTCAACTAATTACCACTCACAACCTTATACCACTAGCAAGTTGAAGGAACAGACGGTTGCACGGTCAAACATCATGGCATATCATTTGACGGTACCTACTAGTCGCCCAAAGCTGTAATGATTGCCTTGCCACCCGCAAGACAGTCATTATTATAGAGAAGGTCAAAGTGCTTAGTCAGCATTACAGTGGTTTTCTCTTCAGCACTATAAAAATCCTCTTAAGGCACAAACAAGGTAGGCACGCATAAGCTGGCCTACTCACTCCCTTTTTTGAGGATCCTAGTTTATTTTTGTCTAACTTAAGCTTTGAAGGGGCGTGCTCAGACCACCTGTCTGGACATCTTTTGTGTAGGAAAGAAGCTCACCCAATCTCCTCATTGCTGGGTAGGAGCTCTAAAAGGCACAACGTAAAGAGGAAGACGGTCTAATCCTTATTAACTTAAATGGATCTGACTCTAGTTGGATGGAGACTAACATTGGTGTCGTCTGTGGGAACGTTTAAGGATGTCAACACCCTTTAGAAGTTGATCGTCAGCTATGGGTAGTGAGGACTACTTTGATTGGCGTGAAAGCATGGAAAGACGCCAACGAGAGAGTGAGCAACATGTATAATCCCTACTTCACGAGACTAGGAGACTTAAGGAAGAGAATGACAAGTTGTGTGCCCAAGTATCGTCATCAAGCCCCTCTCATAAGCGACAACCTAAGAGCCTGTAAGCAACCTCTATACAAAATGACGACGCGTATTTTCCCAGGAACATAGAGTCTCCCTCCAGCAGTCATGAGATATAATCAGAAGAGAAGCTTCCACCAACCCGCCTGGTGCAGTTGGAAGAGAGTTTTGACTCCACCTAGGTCTCAACAAAAAGAAGGCGTGATAGGAGGTCATGTCTATCTCACGCAATACGGGCCTAGTTGGGACCCTGGTCACCTAGCATAGGAGGAAAACCTTACGTAGTAGAAACTCTGGAGGCCTGTTTGGGTCCCTCGGCCATAACAATCATGTCAGAATGGCCCTCCCATCCTCCCAAATAGTGGCAAGCGAAGACTTCAGTGAACCGAGCTCCACCTGGCTCCGTCACCCGATGACTAGATGACATGCTCTCCATGTCGTTTGGCCCTCATATCATTAACTATGAACCCTCAAGGAAGTTCATGGTACCAAAATTTATGACGTACGACGAAATGAGCGATTCGTTCGATCATATTATGTACTACAGGCAACTCATGACCCTGGACATAAGGAATGATGCACTGTTATGTAAAGTCTTTCCAACGAGTCTGCACGGCCAGGCTTTTTCATGGTTCCACTGCCTTTCGAAGGGCTTCATGGACAATTTTTGGGATCTATCGAAAGCCTTTGTGGGACACTACTTATATTCAACTTGCCACAAGCAGAACATAAACACCCTACAGAACATTAAGATGCAGGAAAACGAATCCCTAAGAGACTTCGTGAAACGGTTTGGACAGATTGTGCTCCAAGTGGAGCCTTGTAGCATAGACTCTATCCTGTAGATCTTTAAGAGAAGCATATTTTCGGGTATGCCGTTTTTCGAATCTCTCATAAAAAAACCACTAGCGACAATGGACGATCTGTTCAGGCAAGCCAAAAAGTACTTTAGGCTTGAAGACGACGTTAACGCGGCCACTCAGCAAGTCCTGGTCGCTAATCGTCCGACGAGAAACGACCATGCAGGAAGCTAGAAGCCCTCAAACCAATTGAGGCAAACTAGTAAGAGGCGGGACGACCAGCAGCAACCGAGTCAGGCTAACCTAACCCCTCTCAGTATCTCATACGAAAAAAATCCTCCAAATGATCCGCGATCTATTTGATTTCAGGTGGCCAAAGCCGATCAAAACAGATTTGGCTAAATGGGACCGGAACCGTAGGTGTGCCTATCACAAAGATCATGGCCATACCATGAAGCAATGTAGAAATCTCCACTACCTAGTGGAAAGATTAATCAGGGTTGGGCACTTGAAGCAATACGTCTGCACGACTGGTGGGCAAAAGAAACTGGCTTGAGATTTGGTCAACCAATCCCCCACAACTTCAACAACTCCCAAGGTTGTTATCAGCTACATTCATGGTGGCCCCATTGACAAAAAATACAACTCCAAGCAGAAAAGGCAAAGGCTGCTCTGCGCAATATTTGTAAGGGAATGGATCGGTTTCATTCAACATAACTTGCCAGATGGGAGTACGCACCCCATTGATGGCATAATTACCTTCCCCCCAGTTAATGCTAACCGGGTATTACGGCCACACGAAGACGCCCTGATCTTGACCCTAGGAATAAGCGTGTTTAATGTAAGAAGAGTTCTAATCGATCCGGGCAACTCAACTGACCTCTTAAAATTGTCTGCCTATAGGTAAATGAGACTTCCACCATCTACCCTAGAAAACCCAGGGTGGGTACTATTTGGATTCAGTGGAGCCACAACGACCTTTCTAAGAGACACTGTATTACCTATCCAAGCTGGTCCAATCACCCAAAATGTGCAATTCTTGATGGTAGAGGATTTATCCCATTTCAATGCCATCATGAGACGTGTATGGCCTCACAACATGAAGGTCATTCCTTCTATGTATCATTAGATGGTGAGCTATCTCATTGAGGATGAGCAGATCGATCTTTTTGGCAATCAATTGGCTGCATGCCAGTGTTATCAAGTAGCGCTTGAATCCAGACATCCGACCAATAATGAGCCACACCCAGAGCCATCAAATATGGAGGGGCAGTAGTAATTACTAAACCTAGTGGAGAAGGATCCACCCATAGTCGACCCACTCCAACCACTGCATTTCTCATGCGGTATTGACCAAGTTACATATGCCAATTCTCTCCTTATGCTGGATGAAATGAAACTACTTGAAATCGTGCTCCAACAAAACAAATACATCTTTGCTTGAACTCATTCAGACATGCCAGGAATCCATCCATTTGTAGCCTCACACCGGCTCAATGTCACACCTTTCTCACAACTTGTCCACCAGAAGATTCGACGCTTCTACTCGGACAGGCAGAGAGGATCATCTAGGCCGAAGTTGACAAATTATTGACAATTGGATTTATCAAGGAAGTTGAATATTCAGACTGGCTGGCAAATGCGGTGGTCATCCCAAAGAAGGGAAGGAAGTGGCGAGTCTACGTCAATTACACCAACTTGAATGATGCTTGCCCAAGGGATAGTTTTCCTTTGCCAGAATAGACCAAATAGTAGATGCCATTGCTGGGCACGAAATGCTCTTCTTCATAGACGCTTTCTCCGGGTACCACCAGATCCCCATGTTCCAACCAGATGAGGAAAAGATGGCCCTTGTGACACCACAAGGGTTGTATTGCTATAGGGTTATAATGTTTAGGCTTAAAAATGTCGGTGCTACGTATTAAAGGTTGATGATAAAAATCTTCAAACCCTTGATAGGCCGAACTATAGAGGTCTACATAGACGACATTGTGGTAAAAAGCATAACCCGAAGTGAACACTCCCAACACCCGGAAGAAAATTTTTTACTAATATGGGCGTACAACATGAAGCTTAACCCGACTAAATACACTTTTGGTGCTAGCATAGGAAAATTCTTAAGATTTATGGTAACTCAAAGGGGAATCGAAGTTAATCCAAATCAAATAAAAGTCGTTCTTAAGACACCAACCTTGAGTAGCAAAAAGGAGTTGCAACGCTTTATAGGTCATATAGCTGCACTAGGGCGTTTTATAGCCCATTTTATAAACAAATTGAGGCATTTCTTCCTCATACTTAAGAGGCAAGCGCAACTGGTTGGACGAATGAGTGCAAGTGGGCATTAGATAGAGTCAAACACTACCTTACTAAGCCACCTATTCTAAGCAACCCTCAGTCAGGTAAACAACTCTACATGTATTTGGTCATGTCTAACTATGTGGTTAGTGCTGTTTTATTTCATCACGTAAAAGATAAAAAATAGAGACTCGTTTACTATGTAAGCAAAGCCATGGTGAATGTAGAAACCGATACTCCAGGATGGAGCAAACGACCTTAGCCCTCAAAAGCACCGTCCGGAAACTCCACCCATACTTTCATGCCCACCAAGTGATCATACTCACAAATCAACCACTCAGAAGCATCTTGCACAAGTCGGACTTATCCAAACGAACGTTGAAGTAAGCCATCGAGTTAAGTGAGTACGGAATCAAATACTGGCTAAGATTGGCATTGAAATGACAAGTTATGGACGACTTTATATCTGAACTTTCCCAAAAACCATCTTACATGGATGAGCCCCTTAGGGAAGGATGGTGGATACTTCATGTAGATGGAACATCTAAAGCCTCCTGTTCCGGGGTGGACCTGATCTTACAGTCACCTACTGGGGAATTGCTAGAGCAGACTATCCGGCTCATCTTTCTTGTTTCAAACAATGAAACTGAATACGAGGCAATCTTGGCTGGGCTGGATCTTGCCTTAACTTTATCGATAATCAAGTTGAAAATATGTAGCGATTCTCAGTTAATCGTCAAGCAAATTTAGAAAGAGTATAAAGCTAATGGCGAATGTATGGCTCGCTACCTTACCCTAGTAGAAGACCGCTCAGGAAAGTTAGATGAATAGGTAGTTAGACGAGTGCTCCAGACATAAAATTTAAAGGTTGATGCATTGGCCGGAATAACTACTACTCTCGTTATAAAGAAAGTCGTAATGCTGCCTGTCTACCTCCAGGCCGCAACCTCAATTGCGACAGTACCAGTATATAATACTGTTGAGATGGGCCCTGGATGGATGCATGAAATTATGAAATATATCCAAATGGGAGAACTACCAAATGATGAGAAGCATGCTCATAAGATTCGTGTACAGGCCGCCCGCTTCACTCTAATCAATAGCAGCCTTTATAGGCGATCTTTTGAAGAATCGTACCTGAAATGTTTGAACAATCCGAAGACCCAGTAAGTCCTAGATGAACTCCACAAATGTGTGTGCAGCAATCATCCAGGCGGGCGAACATTAGCATATCGTGCTCACACACAAGGATACTATTGGTCCACCATGAAACAAGATACTGAAAATTATGTTAAGAAGTGTGACCAGTGTCAGAGGTACGCTCCCATCCCCTGTATGCCATCTGAAGTTCTTAATCCAATAATGAGCCCTTGGTCATTCGCGCTATGGGGGATGGACATAGTTGGCCTCTTACCTATTGCAGTCATGCAAAAAAAGTTTCCACTCATAGCTACTGACTACTTCAGCAAATGGGTAGAAGCAGAAGCCTATGCTAGCATCAAAGACAAAGACGTCTCCAGGTTCGTTTGGAAGAACATCGTTTGCTAGTTCGGGATTCTATAAGCAATCATAGCAGACAACGGGCCGCAATTCGACAGCATCGCATTCAGGACCTTCTACTCAGAGCTAAATATTAAAAATTTATATTCCACGCTCTGCTATCCTCAGAGCAATAGGCAAGTAGAGGCAACAAACAAAACCCTACCAACTACACTAAAGAAAAGGCTGGAAGGAGCCAAAGAAAAATGGGTAAATGAATTGTCAGGGGTTCTATGGGCATACCGAACAACACCTGGGTAGCCTGCAGGGACCACTCCTTTCGCTCTCGCCTATGGAATGGAAGTTGTTATTCCAAATTAGATTGGTATGTCCACCTCCAAAATAGTCGTGCAAGGTCAAAGATATGACACTTAAGAAATTATGAGGTAACTAGATTGGGCAGATGAGATAAGGGGAAACAGGACCATCCGAATGGCCTCCTATCAATAGCAAGTTGTCACTCACTATAATAAAAAGGGTCGACCACGTATTTTTTGCACCGGATCCTTAGTCCTCATAAAAGTCTTTGAGAACATGGCGGAGGAGGAGGCCGAAAAGCTTCAAGCTAACTGTACATGCCCCTACTTTATGACCAAGGTCGAAGACTCAAGGGCATACCATCTCCAAACACTGGACGAAGTACCCTTACTCTGCCCGTGGAATGTGTCTAACTTGAAGCAGTATTATCAGTAAAATTGGCTTATGAAAAGTAAAATGTATATGGAATGGAGAAAAAAAAAGACAAGTATTTTTGTATTTAGAAAAATATATGAGCATTCATTACAACTTCCTGTCAGGCCATCTCTAGCTAGGAAAAGAAACAAAAAATATACAGGAATAAAGACCATGTCTACCCACTAGAGGGGTCAACTTTAGCAACATCTCCGTTTCCTCGGGCAGGATCGTTGACTGCTACATCCCCATCATCTGAAGTGTAATTAGAGGTGTCCTAAGTATGCCTTGTTTCTTCATGCAGCACCGGTAGCCGAACAAAAACATGTCATCTACCTGCTTTTGGTACTTGCCCTCCAGCTCTTCCTTTTTAGCAATGAACCCTACCCGAAGCTCTTCCATCTTCTGTCTCAGCCATTCATTCTATTGTTCGGCCTTCTTACGTACGCTTAGCCTCTGTCTCCCCCTTTCAACCAATGGGCCTCAGCTTCGGTCGTTTTTCTCTCTTCTTTTGACTTTCTTAGCAACCCGACTCCCTTCTCAGCAACCTTCCGAGCAATAGCAAGCTCGTCCCTTACTAATTTCAGCTTGGAGCGGAGTTCTTCACTATCGTCCATGTTATGGGCAATATACACTCTCATAGTCTCGACAACCTTCAACCGTTTAAAGAGTAGAGCACGTTGTCGCATCAAATTACAGACGTCGACTACTATTTGAGATGACAATAATGAAGATATTAAAAAAATCAAAAGACTAAGGCATTATGAACAAAAGAGATGAGAAGCTTACCATTTTCGTTGTCTCGATGGTTGTGTAATCTTGAATAGGAAAAATACGGGAGGTGGCGGATTTTGGGGTGTCGAATGGAAGTCGGGCCACAAAGGAAATGTTGGGATCGCCATCTAGGTCCACTGAAACCCATAGGGTGGCCGGAAAGAGGTCCCCTATGTTGTTCATAAGGGCCTCCCTATTTGTAAAGTAGGAAATTTGTTTCATCAATTGAATTATCTCATCCCGGTTGGGAGCATGAGGCACTTGAGGATGTGGGGAACAGAAGCAACACACTCAACAGAGTTGTTGCTGAGTTGCGTCGGACCAATGGAAGGCCCCCTAGCTCAGATTGAGCGGTTGCTCCAGTTGAGAAAGGCTTCTTGTCTAGCGTAGGGTTACTGCCTACAGCGACGGCCGAAGGCTCTGGTGTCGATGCAATGGCCGAGACCAATTTCGGGTAGATGACCTCCATACAGGGCTTTTTAGCAGGATGAACGACCATGATAGATTCGGACAGGCGTTTGCACTACCTCTCCCTGAATCTGGCTCTCAGGTTTGCATCCATGTCCTCCTATTCCTCATCTTCACAGATGATAGGAGACACTACTGGCTTGACCTCTGCCTCTGGCTCAGTGCTGGCGACAGAATACGAGGATGTAGAAGTTGAAGCAAAAGGAGCAAGAAATGCGCGTGGCGGATTTGGAGGCCTTTGAATAGGTTGAATGATAGGGCCCTTTTTCTTAGCAGGAGGGCGGAAGACAGAATTAGATGTTGGGCGACTTGTGGCTGGAGCTTGCCTTAGCTTCCCCTCCTGTGACTTTTTTTTCCTTTGCTCCAAGCGGTCCTGGCGTGTTTTTGAGTCCACCGCCTGACCAACCTCATAACAAGAGAGATCCTTCAGCACGTGGTACTCGTCGGGCACCAAGGTCTGAGGAACCAAACGAGGAAGTATGGGGATGAAGAACGACTTGGACTTCTTGACCATCGCTAGCAAGTTCGACCCAGCTATAAATATCTCAAAAAGCTTGTTGAGTCGGTCAAAAGAAGCCTTCTCCACTCATTTCATGAGTCGACCCCTCTTGTCCTTCTCTACATCGTATAAAAAAGAAACATCAACAATGAGTTCACATCTAACACGCTATAAAGGACGAACAAAAGACGTAAGAGCATCTCCTACTCAGAATCTACAATGAGCATCACAAATGGAATTCCCTGTTCGGACCCTTATATAGATCACCCCAGGGACCAGAAACAAGGACGTGGCCCTTTGCCCCGCCCTTGTTTTAATCTGGAAGCCTTGTCACTAATTGGAGATATGGGCGGACAAGTTGAACCTCTCTTTCTAGATCATCTTAATTGTATAGACGAAGATGACCTTCAACAAGGAGAGATCCAGGTGGTAGAGCATATCTAGGACGCTACACCCCATCAGCACTTGGACAACATTTGGGTGAAGAAATGCTGGAGGGATCTTGGTGAAATGGAAAAACTGCTTGAGCAAAGAAGGCAGAGGGAAACGAAGCCCTACATTGAACTGCTCCTTGCTAAAGTAGGTAGCATTATGAGACAACTTCTCAATGGGCGTAGGTTTGTCGTCTACCAAAAGTATGGAGATGAAGTTTGAGATACGAAAGTGATCCCAGAATTCTTGTTTGGTCAGAAGGTAGACTGGGCATTCCAACCAAAGACGTTGAACAACTACACCCTTTCAGCCTCCTTTCTGACCTCTACCACTTGTGCTGGTGGAAGCAATGCCCCTCTTGCTGACATAACTGAGAAACTCTAGGACACGTGAAACCTGTGCAGCACAACACAAAGTGTTAGAAAAATAATCACCCGACTCATCTGCCATTAGGTAGTGCCTTAGTTGCACAACAAGCAACCTAAGCAAATCTAAAGCCCACACTTAAACAGGATGCCTAACCCAGCTTGCAGAGCAAGCCCTAACCCCAAGAAAGGACTTTCCCATTATGCCACCACAACTACTACAGGCCAAAATGCCTAAGGAGACCACTTAGGGCACCAACAGAAAAGAAACAGAGAAGGCAAATGTGAAAAACCCTAAACATAACAGATTCTACCAACCTTCTCCCCTTAATGGCAGTTACTTTCCCCAATAGAGCACAAAAACCCTATAGTTTGGACTTCATAACGTCCACTTTGCATCCAAGAAAACTCACAAATCCTAAAACAGTCCTAACAGCAAACAAAGAAACAGAAAAAAAAATGAATGCAAAGAGAAGCAAGCTCACCAAAGCCAACAAGAATGATCCCAAGCAAAGGAAGAGTCTACCTGTAGAAGGCTTGGAAATAGCAACAACACAACGGAAGAAGAACGATGACCGATGTAACAACAACGAATGTGCAGAGACTAGAAAGAAAATGTTCCAAAAAAGGAATGTTCAAAAAGTAACCTAAAAAGTTTTGGAATCCCCTATTTATAGTGTTAGGAATTTGAGGCTAATCCAAACTATGGTAATCACCTTAGAAGGGGGAGGGGGGGGGGAGGGGTAAATAGGATGATGGTATCTTTTTCACAAATTTAAACTATGCAAAAATAAGAGACAATTATATGCAAATATATAATAAACAAAATAAACACAATTGCATATAATTTAAAAGAGTTAGGGAAGAGAGAGTGCAAACATGAGAGTTTATAGTGGTTTGTCACTTCCTTGCCTACGTCCACTCTCCTCAACCTCCTAGCCGAGTGAAGGTTCCACTATCTTGAAGCTTCAACCAAGCTTCCAATCTCTTTACAATTGGATTATGGTTCCAATTCACCCTCTTGGACTTTTGGCTCCAAGCACCCTTTACACTTCTTCAAGAGATATCCCTCTCTTGAACAACCTCTCAAGTGATACCCCTCACTTGAGAAAATTCCTCACAAAGATATACAAATAATGATCTCTCAAAATCCTAGTAATAGAACTTTAGGTTCAAAGATACAAGAAAAACTAGGATTGAATGGTGCACTAAAGATATGAAAGTTTTGGAATAATGGTGCACTCAAAAATACTCTTCCAAGGCTCAAATATAATTAAAAAAGATTTGGGAAGGTTTTGCTTATGAAACAATGAAGTTTGAAGCCTTTTTATAGAAGAAAAAAGTCATACTAGCCGATTGGGGTTCGACCGGTTGACTAGCTGTTAGGGAAAGTGACCGTTGGGCCTCAACCGGACCTTAACCGGTCCTTGATCGGACCTCAACCGGTCCTCGACCGGACCTCAACCGGTTGAGGTTCAACCTTGACCGGGAAGAGAAGGTCACTGGGAGAGAGAGAAAATTTTTTGCCTCCCTCAACCGGTCCTCGACCGGACGAGCACAACCGGTCGACCGGTTGAACCGGTTGAGCCATTCTTTTGGCTCAACACTCAACATTTTTCAACTTAAAACCTTTTAACACAAGTTTGAAAATCATTTAACATAAGGTTTTAGTTGAAAACATGAAATCATCCAATTCTTAAGATATTTAAAACAATATTACTCTTAGATGATTTTGGTGCATAAATAAAGAATGAAATGCATGAAAGTCCTAGTGCACCAACAACCTTACAAAGAGATCTTAAGAAGCTTTGGTCTTGAAAAACTCTTCTCTTTGAGGTGGTCTTCTTCTTCATGATTTCTCCTTGGCTTGATTTGTCTTTGGATTGCCACTTTGGAAGTCATCTTGCCTAATCACACTTGAAATATAATCATTAGTTCTAAACCTTGTTTTGTTATCATCAAAATCAAGATTAACCAAACCTTGGTTTCACAATCTCCTCATTTTTTATGATGACAAAACCAAGGTTGCTAAAAAGCTCCCCCTCAATATATGCTCCTTTGAATTTAGAAAATTTTCAAGTTTAGAAACTTCAAGGAGTATATTAAGGATGCTCAAAATGATATAATTAAACATAAATAACATAAAAAGCAATTTAGCAAATTTGGCAAGACATTATTATTAAATATGATGCATACAAATATAACCAAAAAAAGCACATAGCATCAATATGAATAAGATTGCTAAAACAATATTGAAATATCTTCCCAAATTAGCAACCTACCATTACTTCTCCCCTTTTTTGTTATCAACAAAAAGTTTCAATAAAGTATATAAGGGGAATCACATGTTATCAAGAGTTTTTTTTTTAAAAAAATAAACAATAAGCATGATATGATTTCTCATGAAAAATGAATCTCCCCCTTTTTCATTTGAGAATAGTTTCCAAATAAAAGATTTGCTCATCTTTAGAGCATTCCCAATTTAAAGCATGATTTGGAAAAATATTTGGGAGAACATATGCATTAAAAAGATATTTAACATAAATTAAATAAAACTTTTAGGGCACACAAGCATATGATCATTCAATTTTACATAGGTATATAAAAAATCTTCTTTTTAAATCCAAAACCTTGGTTTAACAAATATGCCAATTTTATCAAAGTGATACCAAAAGTTATATTATCAAAAAATATACCAAGTGTTAGCAAAAATGATACCAATTGCAAATTTAGCTTTAGAAGGGATACCGTTACCAATATTGTCAACGCGTTCTTTCCAAGGTAAGCATATCCTCCTTTTTGCATGGATCCCTACAAAACAATTTTAAGAAACCTTTGGTACCCATATCTTTTTGGGTCCTAAAGGGTTAGTCTTTCTTTCCTTTGGAATCCAAAATTATTTAAAGTTTTGAAGAACATGAGGGGATTTTCAAATATCACCAAAGTGACTTCTTCTTTCACAAAAATCGTAAATAGTTAAAGGCGAAAAACTAGAGGTTTCCTTTTAAAAAAATCGATTTTTGAAAGGCTTGTAGGCTAACCTCTTTTTATCAAAAATGCATTTTTTGATTTGCCAAAATCATATCAAAAGTCTTTTGGCCATTTGAGAATTTTTAACTCCTCATTTTCCTTTTCAAAAGGGATTTTTGTCTTCTCAATATTTTCAAAATTTTCATTATCCTCGTTAAGCTCATTTAGAAGACAAGAAATCTTTTTCTTGAGAGGGATATTTTTGGAACCAAGTTTTTCAAGATTAAAATATAATTTTTGAATCTCATCTTGAAAATCAAAATGGTTAGAGTTGGAGTTTACCTCATCACTTTCACTTTCACTCTCTTCTTCCTCATCATCATTTGTTATAGCCATAAAGGCTATACTTTTCTCATTTTCTTCAACTCTTTGATGATTGTACAACTCTATCTCATAAGTCATGAGTGACCCAATGAGTTCTTCAAGTGAGAGCTTGGTGAGATCCTTCGCTTCTTGAATAGCCGTCACTTTTGTTTCCCATTTCTTTGGTAGAGACCTTAAGATCTTCATGACTTTCTCTACTTCGGTGTAGGTCTTTCCCAAGGCTTCAAGTTCATTCACAATCACAAGAAACCTAGAAAACATCTCAACAATAGATTCAAAATCCTTTATAGAAAATAATTCATAATCATGCATAAGGATATTGATTTTAGACTCTTTAACTTGGTCGTTTCCCTCATAAGTGACTTCTAATAGTTTCCAAATTTCTTTAGCCAACTTACAATGCCAAATACGATTAAATTCATTTCTATCAATAGCACAATGTAAGATAAAAACGACTTTGGCATTTAATTGAACTTTCTTTCTATCAAGTTCATCCCATTCATGCTTAAGTTTTGGAACCATCACTCCATTTTCTAATTTTGAAGGAATATGGGGACCATCTTCAATGACATCTCATAAATCAAGATTAGTAGATTGGATAAACCAAGTCATTTTGGTTTTCCAATAGGGATAATCGGTTCCCGTGAAGAGTGGAGGTCGGGTGGTTGAAAAACTTTCAACTTGGGATGAGGCTGATGGAATAGCCATTACTTCTTAGACGGTTAAGTCTTAACAAGAAGCCTTTCTCTGATACAAATTTTTAGGAATTGAGGCTAATCCAAACTATGGTAATCACCCTAGAAGGGGGGGGGGGGGGCTAAATAGGGTGATGGTCTTTTTTCACAAATTTAAACTATGCAAAAATAAGAGACAATTATATACAAATATATAATAAACAAAATAAACACAATTGCATATAATTTAAAAGAGTTAGGGAAGAGAGAGTGCAAACACGAGAGTTTATAGTGGTTCGGCACTTCCTTGCCTACGTCCACTCTCCTCAACCTCCTAACCGAGTGAGGGTTCCACTATCTTAAAGCTTCAACCAAGCTTCCAATCTCTTTACAATTGGATTGTGGTTCCAATTCACCCTCTTGGACTTTTGGCTCCAAGCACCCTTTACACTTCTTCAAGAGATATCCCTCTCTTGAACAACCTCTCAAGTGATACCCCTCACTTGAGAAAATTCCTCACAAAGATATACAAATAATGATCTCTCAAAATCCTAGTAATAGAACTTTAGGTTCAAAGATACAAGAAAAACTAGGATTGAATGGTGCACTAAAGATATGAAAGTTTTGGAATAATGGTGCACTCAAAAATACTCTTCCAAGGCTCAAATATAATCAAGAAAGATTTGGGAAGGTTTTGCTTATGAAACAATGAAGTTTGAAGCCTTAGAAGAAAAAAGTCATACTAGCCGTTGGGGGTTCGACCGGTTGACTAGCCGTTAGGGAAAGTGACTGTTAGGCCTCAACCGGACCTCAACCGGTCCTCAACCGGTCCTTGACCGAACCTCAACCGGTTGAGGTTCAACCTTGACCGAGAAGATAAGGCCACTGGGAGAGAGAGAAAATTTTTTGCCTTCCTCAACCGGTCCTCGACCGGACGAGCACAACCGATCGACCGGTTGAACCGATTGAGCCATTCTTTTGGCCCAACACTCAACCTTTTTCAACTTAAAACCTTTTAACACAAGTTTGAAAGTCATTTAACACAAGGTTTTAGTTGAGAACATTAAATCATCCAATTCTTAAGATATTTAAAACAATATTACTCTTGGATGATTTTGGTGCATAAATAAAGAATGAAACGCATGAAAGTCCTAGTGCACCAACAACCTTACAAAGAGATCTTAAGAAGCTTTGGTCTTGAAAAAATCTTCTCTTTGAGGTGGTCTTCTTCTTTATGATTTCTCCTTAGCTTGATTTGTCTTTAGATTGCCACTTTGGAAGTCGTTTTGCCTAATCACACTTGAAATATAATCATTAGTTCTAAACCTTGTTTTGTTATCATCAAAATCAAGATTAACCAAACCTTGGTTTCACAAAATGTTCCAAAAAAGGAATGTTCAAAAAGTAACCTAAAAAGTTTTGGAATCCCCTATTTATAGGATATCGAAACCCTAAGGATCCCAAAAAACAAACTGCTTGGAAATGCACCTCAAATCGATGCGCCACTTGACAGATGCCCTCGGTGAAAATGACCCATATTTAATTTCCCAAGTAACACGTGTTGCAAAAGTACTTGGGTGATTTGAAGAGACACATAACCCGTCCACCTCTACTCAAACATAGGTAAACGGATTAAAATGGGGGCATTGTAGGAATTCCCCTCCATGTGTCATTCCACGTGTCACTGTCCAATCCCAACACTGTCCAGATAGTGGGACAAGCAGCGTTCGAATTCTTCCATCTAGACTACATCTAATTTATCTGGTCACAGACAAAAATGGGTCCTTCCCATATGAGAACAGATGGAAAGTAAGACTGAACTCCCTAAACAGACGGAACCACCCAATCACTCCTTCAAGGCCCACCGTTATGTGTAATCATTCATGTCTGACACGGGAATGGTTGATGAGATCTTCCCCAACCCTCAAGTCCATGTCAATTAATTACCACACACAACCCTATACCACCAGCAGGTTGAAGGGATAGGCACCTGCCATATCATCTTACGGTACCTGCCAGCCGCCCAAAGATGTAATGATTGTCTTGCCACCCGCAAGACAGTCATCATTACAGAGAAGGTTAAAGTGCTTAGTCAACACTAGAGTGGCTTTCTTTTAGCACTATAAAAACCTTTCTGAGGCACAAACAAGGTAGGCACGCATCAGCTGACCTACTCACTCCTTCCTTTGAGGAGTCTAGTCTATTTTTGCTTAACTTAAGTTTCAGAGGGGCATGCTTAGACCACCTATCCGAACATCCTTTGTGCTGGAAAGAAGCTCACCCAGTCTCCCCATTACTAGGCAGGAGCTCTGAGAAGCATAACATAAGGAAGAAGGTTGTCTAACCCTTGTTAACTTAGACGGATTTAACTCCAATTGGTTGGAGACCAATAACATTCATTTATAAAAGAACAAATTTTGAGGAACTTAAAAAGAAGTAGAATAAAAAAACCTGTAATTGAAAATAATAATAATAATAATAATAATAATAATAATAATAATAATAAAGTTATGTAACTAAAACTAAAATATCAATCACATGCATATTACAAAAAACAACATATTGTTTCATGCAAATTAAAAAGAATTAATTTCATCAAACTCATGCCATTTTTGTTTGAAAATAAAAGTGTTCATATTCTCAAAAAGTGTCTACGTGATCTAAAAAGTGTATCTAAATGAGCTATCCTACAAAGAAAAAAGGAAAATCCTATATCTAACTTGAGGTTACCAAGGGTCACAAAGAAGGAGCAAACAAATCCCTCAACCAAGGTCTCCAAAGATAGCTAGGAAAGAGTAAGTCGAATGAATGTCAATAGACCACCAAGGGATGACTTGGGAGCAAGAGGGGAATAGGAGGAACATTTGATGTTACATGTGCTAAGAGGACAAAATGGAAGGCCTACAATTATACATAAATAATTAATTAAAACTAAGTCACACTCTCTATACACTATTTATATTCTTTGTACTTAGGTTATGTCTTTTGTGCCTTAACATCTTAATTATAGATTTTGTACCTTAGTTAAAATTTTTGGAACTTGGTTAAATAACTTGTACTTAGATCACATTCGTACCTTAGTGCATGGGCCCTATTTTTGGTACCTAGATTACATTATTTGTACTGAGGTGATCACATTTTTCATATTTTAGTACCTCAATTAAAATTTTTATATCCTTATTATATTTTTTATACTTGATCATATTTTTTGTACTCTAATTAGTTTTTGGTACAATTGTCACAATTTTTATGGTTACTACTGTATTCACATTGTGTTGTTGTTTTATTTATATTTGTCATAATTTTTATATCTTTGTAACATTATTTATATTGTAGTCAAATTTTTACTAATTCTAACAAATTTGAGTAAAACGAGTGCTTTTGTGTATGAAACATATGTCACCATTTGCAATATAATGAATGTTGAACTAACATGCATGTTTAAGCAATGTGGTCACCTTTAGAAGTGCTTCCACTATGTGTATCATATATTTTCATTAACTAAACATGTCAAACTTTAGACTTGAGTAATGATACATGCATGGTACCTTCACCAAAAATAAATCGATTGAAAAAAGTACTTTTATATTTATATTTATTATTATCATCATCATTATTATTATAACAAAAAAACATAACAGAAAGGAGAAACGTTAAGGTTTTTCATTGTATGTCTATCAATAAAACTCTTTTTATTTGCATTTATAGATTTGTTTTACTTACTTATAAATTCTTCATTATTATCTTTATTTTTTAAAATATTTCCAAATCTTTTAATTGAATGGTGGAGATTCAATCTCAAAATCAAATGATTAATAGTGAATATTTTGTATTGTACTTTCTCAGTACCATAGAAGTTTCTTAAATAATTAATGTATTTTTTATACACATATTACTACAAATAAGCTTGTTTAAATGATAAGTCATTTATTATCTTCTATTGATATGCAAAGGTTCATGGGATGTATGAGGGTGCGTGATTATATTTGAAATACTCCCATTTGCAAGCATGAGTAAAAATGTTTTATCCATAAAACTATATTAATGTTCCTTATTGGGCTTTAAGCTCATCCCCTTTTGTTGATAATCTTTTAGGTAACCTCAGTTCAGGCGAGGGGTGACAGCTAGGAGGGAAATTTGGCTTTATTACGATATTTGTTTAAGCTCTATTTATTTTGGATATTGTTTAGATGTTAAAACTTAATTCTCATTTGAATTATTTTGAGTTTAGAGCTATTTGGACAATAACACTTTGATTGATGTATTAGTTTTTTTAAAAGATGATACTTGGAGATTTTAGAATTTTGTTCTACTACTCTGAATAGGAATTTGGTAATTGGTAAATTTCCAGTTACAATACCAATGTTTGTGTCGTTTTCAATTTTAACATTTGGGCTTGAAGTGTGAAATGATTGTCATGCCCTTGGAGTGGATTTTGGGGTGTGACAATTTTATTTATCAATTCTTCATTATTTTCTTTATTTTTTAAATTTAAAGAATGGGAATTCAATTTTCAAATCTTTTAATTGAATGGTGGAGATTCAATCTCAAAATCAAATGACTAATAGTGAA
This sequence comes from Vitis riparia, assembly GCF_004353265.1. NCBI lineage: Eukaryota > Viridiplantae > Streptophyta > Magnoliopsida > Vitales > Vitaceae > Vitis > Vitis riparia. Next base: position 22,763,368 of record NC_048444.1, read on the forward strand.
TGTTTTGTATTGTACTTTTTTAGTATCATAGAAGTTTCTTAAATAATTAATGTACTTTTTATACACATATTACTACAAATAAGCTTGTTTAAATGATAAGTCATTTATTATCTTCTATTGATGTGCAAAGGTTCATGGGATGTATGACGGTGCTAATATTTGAAATATTCTCAATTTTATTTTGGTTTTAACGTGGTATTATATAGGACATACAAAGTCTTCATTACTTTTGATTTGTTTTTGGATAAACTCCTTGCTCACTTCACTGCTTTTTTTTAGTGCATATTGCCTTTTTCGAAGCCTTTACCAATTTTATAAGATTACATTAAAATCACATTATATAACATATTTTGTACATAAAAATAAATTTAATAACTAACTTGTGTCAATTAATTCATATATATATATATATATATATATATATATATATATATATATATATATATATATATATATATATATATATATATATATATATATATATATGTGCATAATAAACTATATATATTCCCTTTTGTGCTTTTAAAGACATTAGAAGGTAATAATTTTAGTAGCTAAGGCCTTTTAATATTAGGATTTTTTTTATAATTCTATGATAGTTTATTATAAAATGTTGATGTTATTTGAGAAGACTTCTCCACTCCTTATATACTTATCAATAAAGAATTTGAATCAACTATGAATTTTTCATCATTTATAAATAATAGAGATGAACATTTAGTCAATAAATGTACGTTATATTATCATTAAGTAAAACAAGTCAAACACCATAAGGATTTAATTGGAGTTAAATTCTTTTTATAATTATATAAAAATTAAATTAACAATTTTATATAGTTTTAGGGTCAAAATCTTTACAAATAATATTTCATAGCTCAAAGCTATGAAAATTTTTATATTTTTCAATAAAAACTTTCATAGTCAAAAGTTATGAAAAAATTATTTTTTATTTTAATTATATTGTTTTATGATGATAATATAAAAGATTATTTCTCATAGCTAGAGGCAATGTAGAGAAGAAGAAAAAAAAATATTCTCATATTCTTATATAACTAGAAGTAATGCATGTAATAATTATTTGGTAACTTAGAGTTATATGAAAAAAATAATTTATACATTCTTATAGCCTAAAGTTGTAGAGAAAAATATCTTGCACATTCTCATAGGGGAAAAATTATATAAAAAACTTTCAAACCATGAATTTATATGAGAGCAAATATATATTTCCTCTAAATGAAGATTTTAAAGAATTTATTATTTCATATGTTATTATAGCTTGACGTTATATGCAATGTATTCTACATTTTTTTCTCATATGATCTAAGAAATATATAGAAATGTTAATATTATATATTTCTGTTATAGTCATGAGCTATGTAGAATAAAGGTTCATTTTATAACCGCTTATTATTTGAGGCTATATATAAAATGGGTTTTTATAGAAAAATTATAGCCCAAAGTCATATGGGTAAAAGAAAAATAATATTGAATATATTGAGAATCTATGTAAATATTATGATTATTCATAACCAAAAGTTATGAAAACAAGAAAATAAATACTCTACCCAGAAGCTATGCTAAGATTATTTATTATAGCTACAAGCTAGTAATTATTTTTATTATTTAATGGAAATTTTAGTATAATTTTTATTCCAGGTTTTTTTATTTTTTTTTTATTGTTCTTATTAAACTATATATATGGAATCATATCAAGATGAGAAATTCACTTACTCTACAATTATGAAAAACTATATAAATATGATAAATGTTCATAATTTGAAGTTATTATTTTATATATTCTTAATTTGCAATGATTCAAATTTGATTTGATTATACCTGTTGTATTTTTTTTGCTAGTTATGTAGATCGAAATATTTAAAATAGTACATCCTATCTTATGGAAAAAGAAAATAAACTACTTTTTTAATACATGCATGTCATATTTATTAGTTATATACATATAATATCAATTCTTTGATAGATTTATTATAAGATATTTACCTCATCAATTGTACAATGTATATAATAGTTTATTTTAATATATATCAAGTAAACTTGATTATAGACTTTGAAAGAGATAAAAATTATATAACTAATGGGATAAAATTTCATATGAATGACACTTTACATTCTATCCTATCTAAGAGAATCTAACCTGACCAACATGATCCCTGGGGTAAATAATAATCCATCTACTCATTACAAGTCATGTAAACATATATATAAAATCAGAAGTTTTTTTATCTAATGAATGATTTATCTATATTTCTAAAAAGTAGGATAAGATGTTGTGTAAATTATTATTCTAATAAGATAAATTTTCTCATAATTAGCATGAGGAAGTTGATCCTTGAAGAATGACATGAAATTTCTTAGAATTTTTTTATGCAAATAAATATTATAAATAGATGTCCTCGAATGAAAATTAACCAACACTATTCCAGGTATATGCTTGACGCATGGTAAAAAAATCGCAGCAAAAAAAAAATTAGTAGGACAATTAACTATTATAATGACAAATGAATCCAAGGTACACTTGAAGCATAGTAGACTTATTGGCTCAAATGATGTAATTCATTGAAAAAGGAAAATATAAGGAAAAACATATGAAAAACTTGATACTCTTGAAGAGGCCACAAAAATGACTGATCAATCCAAAATTAAGGAACTTATTACTCTTAAAAAGGCACAACTAAAATAGATAACATAGAAACACATATTAAACAAATAGTCTTTAAAGAGGTATAATTTAAACAAATAATGCCTGAAGAGGTATAAATTAAATGAATGGCCCTTGAAGATGCAAAAATTGTACGAAATGGCTCCTAAAAAGGTATAGATACCTCAATACCTAAAGTAAAAGAGACCTTTATTAGTTATGAACATGATAGGATGAAGATAGGATCAAAAATAATATTGTCATTGACAATTCATCTTCTTGTTAGATGGGCTTTGACATCATACAAAGTGATGAAAATTGTAAACCATGAATTATGCAAGAATGCTAATACATTTCTAATTGGTCAAAATAGAAAGATGAAATACATATAAGGTTAGACTTATTAGCAAAATGAGGAGTATTTAGACTTGTAATCCAATGCCAAAAGATATTGCACCTATTGAATACAAATGGACTTGAATTTTAATGCCCAAAGACGTAAAGGTTGTTAGATATCAATGAGTTATTATGTTATAAAGCAAAAATTATAACATAAGGTTTCCTGCAAAGACCTAGTATCATCCTTGTAATGATTCAGTCACATGATTGACAATCCCTTATGTTAGGATAGAGCCCTTAAAAACATAATATGATATAATAAACTCTTGGTTTTGTATTATTTATTTAATAAAGTTTTAGTTCACTTTTATTTATCATATTTTCATGCATTATATCTTGTAAATACTTTTATCAACATTTTTTGCATTGTACATGACTTGGGTGCATTAGGAGTTGCACAGAAAATCCAAGTCATGGGTTCCTAGCAAATAGATGACTTATTCATAGTCAATTCATGGTTTTAGGCAACCAATTAGAGGTTGTAGTGCGGTTCTTCCTAATTGGAAGGATGACTGGTTTTGGCTATTAGGATGAGTTTCCCCTGGTGAGTGCACTGGTGTGTATGGTTGCACATTGGACATAACCTATGATAAGTTATGACTTAAGGCTATTAAATAGCCATGAATTCACCAAATTGTTTCATTATGTTGTCTCTCAACCTAAAGAGAATATTAAGCTTATGTTGAAGTTAATAGGCTTTGACCTATGAGTAAGATCGTAAGTTGATCATATATTCTCTATGGATCGGATTACTATTAATGGAAGTCGGTAGCAATAAGTATTCTCAATAAAGGCAACGTGATATTTCTTGGGATTGAAATAATGTGTTCCCTTGGGTGATCCTAAGGATTAATCTATTAGGACCCATTTTGGGCTACATTAAGTGACCCAAGCCCGTAATGGGATCAAGTCACTTAAACACAGTAAGGGACCTTATAAATACCCTCTTAGGGGTTAGGGTTCCCATAACTTTTTTTAGATAGTCATTTTCCATCTCCAAAGAGAGAGAGAGAGAGTCATAGCCTCCACTCTCCCTTTCATTTCCACTGGAAGTGTGTCAAGATCAAGGTTCAAGTCATCAAACGGAAGACTTCAGGTTTACGAGACTTTTGCGATTTCTTTCTTCATCTTCACCACATGGATTTGATTCGGGAACATCCAAATTTGAGGTATGGTTTTTATTAGCACTTTCTAAATCCCTTTATAGTTCAAAAATGTTTTTTTTTTTTTTTTTCATTGTGCATAGGATGTAGAAAATCCTAGGATGTTATACAGTTCTTAACCTGATCCGGGATTGGAAAACAGAGAGATTTAGGTTTTTCCCATTACCTCAAAGATTTGATATATACTTTATAATGTATATGGATTCATGGATATGTTAAAATCCTAAAGGATCCTAAATGCGTGAAGCAACCAAGTCCTTGAAAGATTTAAAATGAATAAAGCAAATATCTTCCTTAAGAATTAACATGCTTAATAAAAAAATTTCTCTGAAGGATTAAAATTATTGAAGCAATGATTGAAAATCTCATATCACATTCTTAATCAAGTCATGATGACAATATACTTGATCAAATTATGTCTTTATGTGGATTAAAGTGGAGGTTTGTCATTGTTGCAATCTTATTGACTCTTAAAAGGTATATTAGAATGATTAAATGTACAATGAAAGAATTTCAAACAAAAGATCTTGGAAAAAGAAAATTCTGTTTCAACTTGGAAATCAAGCATTTTTAAAATGGAATGTTTAGTCCATCAATCGGCATATAATAAATAAATAAAAATTCTGAAGAACTTTCATAAGGATAAATTGTATTCATTAAGTTCTTCAATGTAATTTGTTCACTTGAAATGAAAAAGGACCTCGTTCATCCTAAAGAAGATAATAGAGAACTATTTCGTCCAAAAGTACCTTGCAATTGCTACACTAATGTATCTTGCAATAATACATGATCAGATATAACATTCTTTGTCATTTTGCTTGCAAGAATAAAGTCAAACGTGTACTATAATATCTTCATGGAACAATTGACATATGTTTATTTTATTTGAAAGGAGTAGAATCTCAATTGCTTGGATATGTGGAAGTTGGCTATCTTTCAAACCTCTACAAAACTTGATCTCAAATAGCATATGTATTTATCTATGTTAATACAACAATATCATGGAGATTAGTCAAACAAACAATGATAGCCACCTCTCTAAATCATTGAGAGGTGCTTGTAATTTATGAAACAAGTCATGAATGTCTATGGTTAAGGTCAACGATCCAACATATTTAGGAATCATGTGGACTACCCTCTATCAAAGATAATGTTCCTTATATTGCAAAAGTCAAAGGAAGATTTATAAAAGGTGAACAAAATAAGCATATCTCTCACAAATTCTTCTACACTCATGAGCTTCAAGAAAATGGTGAAATTGATGTTCAAAATATTCAATTATATTATAATTTAATAGATCTATTCATTAAAGTATTACAATCAACTACATTAAAAAAGTTAAGATACAACATTGGAATGTAGAGACTGATAGATATACCATTGAAATGTTGAAGAAAGCATAATTGAGTTTGTAGAGCTTGATTTCAAATAAGGGTATGTATTTACCTACAATATTATGACTATATCATAGAGGTTAGTGAATCAAATAATGGCAATAACCTCTCTAAATCATTAAGATATACTTGTAATTCATGAAGCAAGTTGTGCATATGTATGACTAAGGTCAATGATCCAACATATTTGGGAATCATGTAGACTACCTTCCATCAAAGATAATGCTACTGAGATATATGAAGATAATGTTTCTGATATTACACAAATTAAAGGAAGATTTATAAAAGGTGACAAAACTAAGCATATCTCACCCAAATTCTTCTATACTTATGACTCCAAGAAAATGGTGAAATTGATGTATTAACAGATCTAATCATGTGATAATCTAGCAGATCTATTTGTAAAAACATTACTATTAACTATATTGAAAAAGTTTAGTTACAATATTGGAATATGGAGATTGAAATATCTACTTGTTGAAGTATTGGAAAGGGCATAATTAAGTCAACATGAGGGGGAGAATATTGATATCGATAAATTGCACTTTTTTTTTTCTTTATTCAAGTTTTGTCTCATTGGGTTTTATTGACAAAGTTCTTAACAAGAATCAAAAATCAATTTGGGATGATGCAACGCTATAGTCACAATTGCAATTGTGATCATAGCTACACGGTTAGGCTTTATTGTCGATCACCTATAATAGTGTTGGTTGTGCCACCCTAACTGATTTTTCTTTCTTTAATATATATATATATATATATATATATATATATATATATATATATATATATATATATATATATATATATATATATTACTATAAGGAAAAAAAATTGAGGATGAAGATGAAAGAAGAGAAGAATGAGATTAGAGTTTAGATAGTTGAAGAGCAATTTGATCATTTCATATATAAATTTTATTTATGGAAAAAAAAATTGATCTATATATAGAGAGATGAGATGAATATGTTTCATAATGCTCCATACCAATTTATAAAGTTATGTATCCTTTATTCGTATGAGATGATTTATATCACTTTTATCACCTAAAGAAAATTTGTCCCAACTCAAATCCATGTTTTTCCCTTTTTGTCAAACTTCATTTTCTTTTTAGCTTTACTTCATAAAAAATAAAAATCAAAAAATCAAAAATGCAAAATCCATTATGGGGGACACTTAGGCCTAATGGTCTATCTTTTTCCTTTTTTTCCGGCCTTCACTTTCTTCTTAGCTCTACTTTAAAACAAAAACTACAAAGGATTTAAAAAAGACAAACCATAGTGGCCAAACCATTGTGAAGCCACTTAAACATTGTGCTATATCAATTCGCTTTTCAAAAATGAAGATAAATAATGATGAATAAAACTATATAAAGATGGATTAAAGTGGAAGGGGGATAAGATGAGAGTCCATGAAAGATATTTTCTTCTATAAAATAATTTTAATTTAGGTTTACCAAAGATGAAAGTGGAAAAGTTAGACTCTCCTTAATTAAAGTTGTATAAATTTAGATAATTTGCCTTTTTTATATATAATATTAAAGTTAGACTCTCTTCATCCTCAACTCACCCACTTCTCAAAAACCCTAACACCTTTTTCTTTTCCATTTTCTCTTGCCCCTTCCCCCCCCCCCCCCCCCCCCTTCCCTTTTCTTTTTCATCTTCTTCATCAAAATTTCTTAATATTGAAAAAAAAAAAAACAATTTGGGATGACGTAGTGCTATAGTCACAGTTGTAATTGTGATCATGGTTAGGCTCTATTAGGCTTAGCTATGCCACCCTTAGTGATTTTCCATTTTTAAAAATTTTATTTTAGTATAAGAAAAAAAAGGATTTAAGGATGAAGATGAAATAGGAGAAGAATGAAATTAGAGTTTAGAATAGGTGAAATTTAGAAGCTGAAGAGCAATTTGATCTTTTTATATATAAATTTTATTTATTAAAAAAAAGGATTCATCTATATATAGAGATATGAGGTGAATCTATTTAATAATGCTTCATATCAATTTATAAAGTTTTGTATCCTTATGAGATGATTTATATCACTTTTATCATCTAAAGAAAAATTGTCCTAACTCAAATCCATCTCTTTCATTTTTATTTTTTTTGCCAAACTTCGCTTTCTTCTTAACTTTACTTCAAAACCAAAAATAAAAAATAAAAAAAAAACTCGAAGTATTTAACTTGACAAATTTATTCATTGCCTAACATAATATCATATACAATTATCTAAAGGTAAAAATCTGACGATCCTAAAAATATTTTATTTAGTATTAAGGATCCTAATTAATTTCTCATGCTAATATTATTACCACCCAATATTATTTTCAACTTCTTAAACAATAATAATATAATTTAATGAATTTCCAAATTTTTTATAAACTCATATTTCTTCCAAATCTTATTCTAACCATTTATTTCTTTTGTATACTTAAACTAAATTAAATTTTTTATTAAAAACAATTACTATTATTATTACTATATTTTTCAATACCCAACAATACCCAAACAACCCTACTGTACGTCACTCACAAGCATCCAAATCATACAATTCTTACTATTATTATTATTATTATTATTATTATTATTATTAATCCCAATGTCCCTTCTTACTTAACAAAATAGCCCATGTACTTTTAACAACTTTAACAACCCCACCAACTCTACTCATTATCATTATTTTAATTTATTCCACTACCACCCTTTACCTCTCATGGTTACATATTGAATTTTTTTTTTTTTGAAGTTTTTGGTCTCCCCAACACAATGCCTCAAAAACATGTGATTCTTCTTCTTATTATTTTCTAATCCTTTAAGCCACATATAATCATATATTTATTTACTCAATTAATTTTTAAAATTTCATTGTTTAGATCTATTCATCTAAAAAAATTTCAAATTTCCCTATTTTCATTAATGAAACAACCTATATTCATAATTTCAATATTTTGATTTTAAAATAAATTAAATAAACTAACCCTAATCTAAATTAAAATTTTCTAAAGAATATTTAATGTGTTCAAAACTAACTAAAGAAATATATTAATCTAGGGTTAAAATCTTACCTCAAAAAATTTGAACTTTAAACTCCACACCTTCAAACCTTCAACCCTAGGTTCTCAAATTCTCTGATTTTTTGTTAATGGAGTTTTCTAAATAAATAAGACAAGAAGAAAATCGAATTGGGACAATTTTTTTTTTGGACCCAGTTGGGCCCAAAAATTAAGTTTTGGTCCATATATGTTGAATAATTGATGAGAGGGATGTAGAGTATGAAAAAACTAATATACCTTTCAAAACTATTTTCTACCATAATATTTTACAAACTTTTTTATCTTATTTTTTTTAACAATTATTCTGAAAATTTATTATTTTTAGAAAACTAATTTTTTTAAAATATATTCTAAAAATATATCATTTTTAAAAAATAAATTTGATATATTTTTAGTTACTTTTTATATACACAATTTTAAAAATATATATTTTCCAAGATGTTTGATTTTTAAATAATAATAATAATAATAATTTATTTTTTTTTTTATTTTTTTTTGGAAAATGGTGTATTTTTTTCCAAATCACTAAATTATATTATATTTTTATTGAGGTTTGCAAAAGGAATAAAATTTAAATTAATGTTTTTCTTTTTCTTTTTTTCATAGAGCAAAGGTTATTTCTGGAAAAATAAAAAATTCATATATTTTTCTCAATTTTCACACTTTTTCTAGGTCTTGAGCTTAAATGGTAAACTTATATGGACCAAAACTTAATTTTTGGGCCCAACTAGGCTCAAAACATAATTGTCCCAATCTAATTTATACCTAGGATTATTATTTGTAAAATGACTCTTTTACCTTTAATGAGTTTAATTAATTAATTAATTTATAAGGGAATAAAATTTTGGTTATAAAAATAAATTTTATATTTCATTTATGAATTCATTTGTTAATCCAAAAAATATATATTATTAGAGTGATTCCCTTTATCACTAACAAAAAGTGTTATAAATTAACAAAAATCACTTTCAAATGAATTCTACTTTGAAATTACATCCATCGAGTGGATGAAGTTCTAGGTTGAGGGATGGAGAATTGTAATTGGGAAGCACTCTTAATTTTAGAAATTTGAGCCATAAATTTCTTAAATGCAAGTTTGAAAATATGAAGATACATACTTACATATTGTTTAATATTTTTTAATAAAAAAATAAAGATTGCAATTATCTCATTTAAAATTGTAAAAAGTTCTTAAATGATCAATAATGGAATCTTTAGAAGAAAAAAATTAAATTAATGATACAACTCATTTTTGGTTTATAGTTTATAGAGTGGAATTTTTAAGGCAAATTAAATTAATGATACAACTTATTCTTGGTTTATGGTCTATGGAGTGGAATGTTGAAGGAAAATTAAGTTAATAATGCAACTCATTTTTGGTTTATAGAAATAAATTTTTGCATGTGATTGATTTAATATCATCTCCTATGAGCCATCATGTGTGACAATTTGGTGTTCTTCTTTATAGCTCCCTCTATGGAAATAAGATAGTTTACATATTTCCCCAAAATATGGATCTTTTTGGAGAACAAAACTGTAATAATGTTTTTATGTAAGGAAAATTTAATTCTATGCAAAAAAATAAATTAATAATAATGAATAGTAGAAACTTAGTGAACTTAGACGGTTGACCAAATATAGCATGAGATAGGATAGGAAATGGGATATTATATCCTATCTTATGTTTTATTGGTGATGAAATAAGATAAGTTATCTCATCAGTTATCTTTGCTATGTTCAACCAAACATTGGATGAGATAAGTAATAAGATATGTTATCCACCTTCTTTTTTCATCATTTTCACATAGGATATATTAATCTCGTGGTAAGATATGAGATATACATATCCCATATATCAAAAATTTATTTTTTTATCAATTTTTTATTTTTTAATATACTCATTTTACAAAATAAATTTTTTATTATAAATTAATTTTTTATTAAAAAGAAAAACTAACAAAAAAATATTTATAAAATAATATTAATATATGATATATAAATTATTTTTATATATTAAATAACATAATATAAAAAAATTATTTTTAAAGTTTAAATATTTTAATCATGAATATTGTTAAACACAATAAATTTTCCATTATTTAAATATTTGAATGTGATATAATTATTATTTTAAACATTGAAAATGATATATATTTTATATTATTTTTTATTTATTTTATAAATATAATATAACATATCTTATTTGATATGCTATATTAAAATATTATGTCCATATGATATGTATATCTAATGATATACATATCCCATTAAAAACCATATCATAAAATATGCATATCCTATGATATATATATATATATATAATATCTTATCCAATCATGTCAATGAAGCGTAACCTTACGGTTTAATTGGACAAACTTGTTTTACATACTTTGAGGTAAAATCTAATAACTAATATTAATAAAGAATAGAGATTAGGGCACTTAGGCATTATATTAATTTTCGGTCATTTTTGTATTAATGCAAAGCAGACGGGTCTTGCACTCTCTTTTTCTATGAATGCAATGCGCATGGGGCGGCCTTGGAATTATATTTTCGATTAATGCAATTCGCATGGGGCTTCACTCCGGAGACTGAATTATATTTATTTTCAACTATTTTTCTATTGATGCAATTCACATGGCCTTCTCGCTCTCTGAATTATATTAATTTTCAGTCATTTTCTATTAGTGCAATGCACATGGGCTTGTTTCTCTACAAACTTATTTTACAAGGTTACAGTAAATTCTAATTACTAGTATATATTAGTATTATGTAGGGTTTTGTGGCAAGATATTAAGGCGTGTGACACTGAGTCTAGATTTGAGTTGTGAGAGTGAGATGCAGGTGAATAATGGCAGACAATGGAATCGGTTATTGTGATTTGATTCATGGAAAAGGCAGCCCCATCCTCATATTATAAGTCATGGAGACCTGTTTTCCACTTGCAGCTGTTTTTATATACAGGCAGTATGGCTTCCACTACTTTTCACAATAATTATAATAATCCGTGCTCCATGCCAGGAATCCAAGGCTGAAAAACATTTATTTTTGTTAAAAATGCCTAAATACACGCAAATCATTAATCAATTTTGTTTGTGTATTCTCATTTGTCTCTGCTTGGAACCCTGCTAACAGGTAGAGTAGGTGCAGAATCGGTGAGTAATAACTGGTTGATTAAAGAAAACAAAAGCCAACAGGTAGAGTAGGTGCAGAGTTGGTGAGTAATAACTGATTGTTTAATGAAAATGAAAGCAATGGGTATATCAATTTTTCCATTATCTCGGGACTTTAAATTTGTGTAGACTTTGTCGGCATACACAGACAATAAACCACAAACGAATGGTAGTAGTCCAGCTGCAACCTCTCATTTTCACTCACTTGTCATTTTGTCTGCTTACGTACCTCTCAAATTTAGAATATATATAATTGGGATGAGTTGGGGCAAAGTGTTGAACGGGACTCAAATTTAGAAAACTTAAAAGAAGAAGATGAAAGAGAAAAAAAAAAATGGAGGAAAGGATGAAAAAAATGATAATAAGATCTGGAATGCATCATATGGATTTGAAGAAGAGAATAATTTGATCCTTTTACATATAAAGTTTATATTAAATAATAAAAATAAGAAAAGAAAATGGATTGATGTATAGAGAGATGAGATGAATTTGCTTAATAATGCTCTATTTTAGTTTATAAAGTTTTGTATTATTTTTATATTACTTTTCTCTCTCTTCAAAAGACATCTTTAACTTTAAAATAAAATTCATGAGACATTCAAATTTATCAAATTATGGAAAATGTCTCTTCAAGAGACACCTTTAATGCATACTGGATTTTTTATCACGTGAAAAATGTCTTTTTAAGAGACACCTTTAATATAAATCCAATTTTTTGAAATTGTAGAAGGTGTGTCTTTAAAAAACACCTTTAACTTAAATTCAATTCTTTAAAATATGTATCATGATTTTGAAAATTATGGAAAGTGTCTCTTCAAAAGACACCTTCCACATGGCCAAAATTGTCGTAGATTTATCAATATTTTCACAACTACCGTTTTTTAAAAATTGTTGCAAAAGTTAAAAATGCCCCATAAAATTGGTAATACTTCTATTTGGTGGTGATTGAGAAAAGAATTAATATTTCTAATTTTTAACTATTCTATTAAAATTATACATAAATAATTAATTATATCTTAATAATATAACATAAATTAATAAAATAAAATGATTAATTAATGTGTCAACAGTGTACAATTTTGTTTTTACTATTTTTAAAAACAGAAAAATAAATGATTTTTCAATTGTATTTCTAATTTTTATGACTATTAGCCATTATAGTACCAATTTTGTTTCTAGTTGTAGAATAAAAATATTTTTTTATTATTATGAACTAAAAATATTTTTTATTATTATGAATATATATATATATGTTATGATTATTTCTTATGATTTTTGAAGAACTTTTTCATCAGCCTATAAGTATGAAACCTTGTTGGTTTAACATAAATAAATTACAAGTAAGATATGGTTGATGATTTTTTATTTTTAAAAATTTAGAAATGAAAAAACTTTTTTATACTTTTATCTTTTATTCTTATTATCAAATTTAAAGATAATTAGTTTTAGTAGGTTATCAAATATGAGTTTTGAAATTATTTAAAACTTTTTAATATTAAAAAAAAATTAAAAACACAACAAAAAAAATCCTAGATTAATATATTTTTTATAGACATAATACTACAAATAAGTTTGATTAAATAATAAGTCAAAATTATTATTTTCTATTAATGTGTAGAGTCATGGAATGTATGATAGTGTTAATATTTAAAAATACTTCCAATTTTATTTTGGTTTCAATGATAGGATATACAAAATCTCCATTATTCTTGGTTTTCTTTTAGATTTTTTTTTTTTTTTTACCTTATTATTCTTTATGGTGTAAGATTGTGCTTAGTTGAGCCTTTACCAATTTTATAATATTATGATAAAATTACATCATATAACATATTTTGTACATAAAAATAAATTTAATCAACTAGCTTGTATCAATTAATTCACATATATTTTTTGGAATATGCATAATAAACCATATATGATTACTTTCGTACTCACGTAAGATGTTAAAAGATAATAATTTTAGTAAGCCAAAAGGTCCAAAACATATCAATTTTCAAACCCCGACTCATTGACATGGGTCTCACAACCCACATCATGATTAATACCTTTTATTTTATTCTTTATTTTCTTTATTTGTGTAGCAACTTTCATCAATTAAAGTTAGCACCAACGGAAGCTCATCCTTAGTGGACATGGGTTCCACAATGGATAATATCTCATGTAAGGAATCCAAGTCTCAAAATATTTGAACCCCATAATTATTTAGACTTTGAGACTATGAACACATGATCAATGATGAATGAAAATAATTTAGCAGCCAAAGGAGACTGAAACTTAATGTGTTGTGGGAGTCAAATGCAGGTGTAGAATGGCAGACCAAGGAATTTAGAATCGTTGAGTGTGATTCTCTATGTCTTCTTCTCTATTTTCTTCGGTGCTACAGTTGCTTCACTTATTGAGGGTAATAATGGAATTTACATTTACTTTATATCTTAATAATTATCTTTTTTTTTTATATATATTTCAATTTTGTAATTTTTTTATCTTTTTAATATAAACATCTAAAAAGTTCTAATATAAGACAATACCATTTTAATTTTTTATATTAAAAATAAAAATAGGAATGGTGTACATTTAAATTCATATATATTTTTTAAAACATGTATAATGAATTATGATTAAGTAATCTCGTGATCATTAAAGACGACAAAAGGGAAATGATTTGAGTGGGCAAAGGGGTCTGAATATTGAATGGGTTGTGGGAGCCGCATGCAGGTGATTTGAATATGGAAAAGGCAGCCACATCCCTCAAATTGTAAGCCCATCAAATGTTTCATAAATGCACTCTAAATGTATTTTTAACCAAAATCATTCTCAAATGAATTATGATTGAGATTTTTTATTTCAAGTTGGATTATAATTTTAACATTGTCCATTTTTTAGACCTAGTTAAAATCATTCTCAAATGAATTGTGGTTGAGATTTCATCCTCTTTGTAGACATAGTTGTAAATTAAGGATAGGAGAATTATTAATGAAAAATTTAAACCATGAACTTCTTACATACAAGCAAATTTAAGAATACGGAGGTACAACACTTACATATTATTTAACAAAAAATTAAAGATTGCAACCATCTCATTTAAAGTTGTAAAAATGTTTTTAAATGATTAGTAATGAAATTGTTTTTTGTAGATTTTACCAAAAAAATTAAGAAATGGAAAGTGATATAAATTTTACATAATTTAACCCAATTTTTCCCCTACTATTTAGCTTCTAAGAATTTGAGGTAGGAATAAACATAATTTCCATTTAAATCTTATATCCAGAAATATCACTCATCAACCATTATATCTTCACACCGTAAATCGCATATTTTGCTTTACTTTTAACTACAGATAGTACTAATGATCTTTTAGGTTTGGAAATGAACAGGCAAATTTTGAATTATTATATTAAAGTCATATAAAATTAATTGCTTGAATTTTTATAAATTTAATACAAATTAATAAAATTAAATAGAATTAATAGATAGGGCATTATTGGGATACACTTCTATTTCTACAATTTTTCAAAACAAAAAATATCCACGATTTGTCAATTATATTTTTCGTTTTTCATAAATGTTAAATATATTTGGTGCTTATAATTTGTTTTTTATTTTAAAAAAGAAAAAGTAAAATATATTTGTTAATTAAATAAAAAAAGAAAAATGATATAATCATTTTTTTTAAAGAACAACATAGAGAACTTTAAGAATTTGAAGTAAGTGATCTTACGATTTTTGTTTAAAGCATGTTTTAATGAGATAAGTAGTGATCGTCATTGTGAATGCCCACCCACCTATTTGATAATTTAAAAACATGCATGATAAATAAACTATGATTATTTTTTATAGTTGGAGAAGAGATTAAATGGAAATAATTTAGCAAAAGTCAGATCATATCACATATATTATATCTTAAAACATGTATGATAAATAAATTATGATTATTTTTTATAGTCAAAGAAGAAGAGATTAAAGCAGCCAAAGGAGACTCAAACTTGAGTGATTTGTGGGAGTCACATGCAGGTGGTGAATGGCAGACAAAGGAATTTAAAGTCATTGAATGTGTCTGTCTTTTTCTTTATTTTATTTATTGCTACAGCGGCTTTCACTAATTGAGCCTAATAATGGGAGCCCCTTTTCAGTACACAATAATGGTTCATGCAAAGGAAATCAAATAAATTTTTTTATTTATTATTTTTTATGATTATAGGCGAGAGTGAGATACCCTATTATTGGTTTAGTAAATAAAAACGTGGGTGAATTGGGTGATAATTTTCCATTTTAAAAGTTTATAAAAAAAAAAAAGAAGTGAAACAAATTTTATACCTCCATACGTTTCTTTTTTTTCTTTTTTTTGTTGGTTAGAATAGAATATATTAATAAATTTTATATAAAAAATAAATATTTTATAAAAAATTAGATTTATTTTATATCTTTAAAATTTTAAGATATAAAACTTTTTTGACATCTCAACTCTAAAACCTTTATCTTTTCAATATAAACATATACAAAGTTCTAATATATTATATAGAAGATGATATTATTTTAATTTTTTTTTTAAAAATTATATCTAATTTGAATTGGTAAATATTTTTAAAACATGTATAATGAATTATGATTAAGTAAATTTGTAGTGATTAAAGAAGATAAAAGGGAAATAAGTTCAGTAGCTAAAGGCGTCTGAATATTGAATGGGTTGTGGGAGTCACATGCAGGGGATTTGAATTTGGAAAAGACAACCGCATCCCTCAAATTATATGTCTCCATCCGTTTTTACTTTCCATTCACAGGTCACATCATGTCTCCTTTTTCTTCTACTTTCTTCATTGCTACACCCGTTTTCACTTATTGCCAGTTCGTGGAAAGGAACCCCACGCTGAAGACCTTTTTCTGTGTTTGAAAATTGAAACTACATGAAAATATCGGTGAGACTCTGGGGTATGATATCCCCATTTTTTTTCCTTACGTTTTAGCCTCTCAGATTCTGAGGTAGGGGTTAACACAATTTCAATTTAAATCTTAAATAAAAAATTATCACTCATCTACCACTTCTAACTTGTACAAGCATTACTTTTGTCTTTTTTTTTTTCCTGAAAATTTTGAAATTATTATATTAAAGTCATATAAGATTAATTGCTTGACTTTTCATAATTTAATACAAATTAATAAAATCAAATAGAATTAATAGATTGGGTATCATTTGGATGCACTTTTATTTCTACAAATTTTCAAAACAAAAAATATAAACGATTTATCAATTATATTTTTGGTTTTTTAAAATATTAAATATATTTGGTGCTTATAATTTGTTTTTATTTTTAAAAAATAAAAAGTAAAATATGTTTGTTAATTAAATAAAAAAAAGGAAAAATACTATAATGATTTTTTTTTTTAATTTTATAGATAAAATTTTTTATTCTTATAATTGGATCTAACATATTTGAAGTTGGAGAAATTGGAGAAATTCTTCACCTCTCTCAATCACTTGCTTTCAACATATTTGAGACAGGCTTCACATTGTTCCTCCCTCATGTTTGAAGGGGCATGCATTAAACTTCAGATGCAATATATTTTCCCTTAAAAAGATTAAAATTCAAATAAAATATATTTTTTCACTTCAATTTTTAGTCTTTGAACAAATTAAATAGTAGCACAATATAAAATATGTTATATATTCAAATTGATGTCATATATGATATGTAAGTATTCAATCAAACATTGTTATTTAGTTTTAGTGGTGTGTCCTCAGGCTTATTGAGATTTGATTCTGGAAAGGGCAGCTTGGGTTTTTAACTTCTACAGAAAATTGGGAAAAAAAATTCTTAACAAAAAAAAAAAGTTGTAAAAGTATTTAGAATCTACTATAGTTTTAACCATGTGAAGATATCTTTCACAATTTTTATTTAGTGACATGTGTTTTGAAATTATTTAAAATCTTTTAATATTAAAAAATACAAAAATATAACAAAAATAAAATTCTAAATTAATATATTTTTTATACACATAATACTAAAAATAAGTGTGATTAAATAATAAGTCAAAATTATTATTTTTTATTAATGTGTAGAGTCGTGGAATGTATGATAGTGTTAACACTTAAAATTACTCTCAATTTTATTTTGATTCTAATGATAGGATATACAAAATCTCCCAGGATAAACTTTTTTTGTTTACTTTATTATTCTTTTTAGTGCAAATTGTGTTTAGCGGAGTCTTTACCAATTTTATAATATTATAATTAAATTTCATCGTACAACATATTTTCTACATAAAAATAAATTTAATTAACTTGTTTCAATTAATTCACATATATTTTTTGAAATTTGCATAATAGACCAAAGATAATTACTTTTGTACTTGATGTTAAAAGGTAATAATTTTATTAGTGAAAAGGTCCGAAACCTCTGAATTTTCAAACATCGAGTCACTGACATGAGTTTCACAACTCACATCATGCTTAATACCTTTTATCTTATTTTTTTAGTTTCTTTATCCCACCTATTAAAGTTATTACTGCTGAGATATTAGGAATGTTTTCCTTATGTCATTCATTAAGATATTAAAAATATTTAAATATTAGGAAAGTTGAGATATTAAAAATATTATGATATTAGGAAAGTTGAGATATTAGGATATTAGTTGTTATTTCCTTATATCATTATTTCCTTGTGTCATTCTTTCCCATTTTTAGAATGGTGATTACCCTCTATATATACTTTGTACATGAACGAATGAAAAAACTACCATTTATCAATTTGAATATGGTATCAGAGCCATGGAATTGAAATCCTAGATATTTTGTCGCTATGGTAGTCCGACAACGATCAACCATCCTAAGACAAGCCCTAATATTGATAAGTCAACCTTCAAATGCACTCACTGCAATAAGACTGATCCCACCAGTCTGGATATCCCACAATTTCAAAACAACGACTCTTGGTATGACCAGGAAAACAATGAGGAACCGAGGGTTTGAACCATGGACCTTTAAATCATGTTTAGGCTATCAACACTTTGTTATTAATTATAATAATCGTGATCAACGGAATAAGGATTTCAAGAAAACCTCGACTGTAACTGTTGCCGAAATAAAAACAGAGGCTAATGTTGCTGAGAAAGTCTCTGCATTGGTAGCCGCTACAGATCATGGTGGTAAGTTTTTAAATACTTTTACACCTGTTATTAATAGTGCATGGTGATTCATGCCTAATTGGTGTCTCAGCTGATTCGTGTCCAGCTGGTGCTCCTTAATTGAGGGAGTAATCAACAAAATTTATAACCTATTACACCATATACTAGGGTAGCAAAGACAAAGCTACTATAGCATAGTGGCTCTAGGATCGTTCACTGGGATGGGTTTTCACTTCACAAATGATATTATTTCAAAGATAAATTGGTGCCTTTTCATTTCAAGGTTAGCTTTAAAAGAAAACATAAAGACGTTTGAATGAAAAAATGAAAGGTTTTAAACTAACCAAAAGTAGTAACTGATTTTACTTACAAAGAAAAGTGTTTCTTGGAGTTTCAGGTCACTAGGCTCAGATTCATCATACAAAAAGGAGAGTTCCGGTCACTTGTTTCATTTTCTCACATTAGAGAATTAACATAAAGTCAATTCTCTAATAGCTGCTGCACAAATGCATCCCTCAATTGGATTTCAGCTTTAATTCTCTCACTGATGCAACTTGCAATGGTTTGAGCCTCTCACTAGCCTTTACCATTCAAGGTGATCTTTAACCTTGGATTACCCGTCAAAAGCTCGCAAGAGGTAACTAATGGATGTCTCCTAAGAGTCCAAAAGCTTACCAAGTGTTGGCTATTCTAGAAAATCCTACCTTCAAGTCACCTACCAGAGGCTCGCAAGGGGTAAACTAGTGCATCTCCATGGTTAGAGATCACTTGCCTTACCAAGTGTTGGCCCAGGTGACTCCAAGGTGTTTTAAGTTAACTAAAAAGATAAAAACCATCAACGGGTCACACTTTCTCTTCATTAAAAACTAAAACAACAAAACTTCCAATTTATGCATGTGGAAACTTACCCGGTTACCTTAGCTCCAAGAGACAAAGAGCCTAGCCTCTCATCCTCTGAGAAAACATCTCAGAGAATGTTTGGCTAGCAAGAAATTTGAAAATGGAAGAGAAAACAAAAAAATATATAGGAAAAACAGAGCAAGTGCTCTGTTTGTTGCTTACATATATTATATGATGGATTCTCCTGGAACAACTCGAACCCCCTCCCGAGAGTCACCTCCTGAGAGTTTATATAGGAAGGTAATTTACCCTTCCTTGCATACTTCCTAACTAAGGAATTACATGAGTGGCTGAATACAAGGAGAAAATGGAAATTTAGACACAAAAATATCAGAAGAAAAAATCTGAAAGAGTCGGTGCACAGCTATCGGGAAGCTTCAGGACCATTTCGCAGGTGAAAATGAGGTCTGCGAGATTTTGCAGATGTACAAGAGGGGCTGCGAAATTTCTTCATAGCAACCAGCTGATTCAACACCTTCACAAAGTTGACTTCCATCTGGTGGTGCTGGGCTTCCATCGCGGCGTGAAGCTTCAGGGGAAATCCATAGCACTGTGCAAAAGTGTTGCGAAATATCTCGCAACAAAAGGGTGATTTCGCAACACTTTGCTGAATCCTTCCTTCAGCTTGGAGTGATCGGCTTCCAACGGCTGTAACTTCCTCATTTCAGCTCCAAATCGTACACGGTTTGAAGCATTGGATTCTTGACTTCCTGAGCTTTGAAATGGTATATAGCATGTAGAAAATGGACTTCGGGAAGTGCTCCAAAAGTGCGAAAGAAGACTGCAGCTGCTGTCCTCTGTTTTCTTCACTCTGTTTTCCTCTTTGCTTCTCTTTTGCATTCCAGACTTGTTTATGGCAAAAGTGCTTCAAGGCTTTGATTCTTCATTCCTCTAAGCTTCCCATTCTTTTCAAGGATTCCATAAAACTCTCCTCAATCATATAATGCTTTGGTGATCAAAATACTATCAAAACACCAAAACTTAAGGCAATTTGATTATAATTGATTGCAAGGAGCCTTAACATGCTAATTGGGTTAAAAGGCACTAACTACTACTCAAAAGTGTTTAAAAGGATTAATTAGAAGCTATCAAATAGCACTTTTTGAGTAGTAATCACATGGATAATTGATTCTGGTGCTACAGATCATATGACTTTTGATTCTAAACATGTTTCACCCCTTAGACCTTCTTCACAAAAAATTGTTTCCACAGCCAATGGTAACACAACCCCAGTCATTGAGGAAGGATCCTTAACTCTTACTGATACTTTGAATTTGGATTCTGTTTTAGTTGTTCCATTTTTAAATTACAATCTTTTGTCAATTTCTCAAATCACTGCAACTTTATCTTGTATTGTCATTTTTTGGCCTGAATTTTGTGTGATTAAGGACATCCAAACAAGGCAGACGATTGGTTGTGGTATTAAGCGGGGAAAACTCTATTACTTGGCCTTGCAGTCAAAGGATTCAAATAAGTTGCAACAAGCCTTGATCGCAGATGGATCTGAGGGGTTGAAGAAAAAGTCTGAAATTTGGTTGTGGCATCGACGTCTGGAATATGCTTCCTTTGGTTATTTAAAAAAATTGCTTCCTAGTTTGTTTGCAAAAAGTGATATTTCTAGTTTCCGTTGTAATATTTGTGAATTGGCTAAAAGCCATCGTGCTTCGTTTCCGTTAAATTTGAATAAAAGTTCGTTTCCTTTTATGGTTATACATTCTGATGTTTGGGGCCCATCCAAAATCCCAACTTTGAGTGGTTCACGTTGGTTTGTTACTTTTATTGATGATTGTACCAGAATGACATGGTTATGCTTGATGAAGACCAAAGATAAAGTGAACTTATTGTTTCAAAATTTTCATAAAATGATTGAAACTCAGTACAATGCAAAGGTTCGAGTTTTGCTTAGTGATAATGGTGGAGAATATCAAAGTTCTGATCTTCAAAAGTATTTGGAAGGACATGACATCATTCATCAGACTACTTGTTCCAATACACCCCAGCAAAATGGAGTCGCTGAACGGAAAAATTGGCACTTGTTAGAGGTTGTTCGTGCTTCCTTGATAGCAGCAACAACACTGATATCTTATTGGAGAGAAGCAATCACATCTGCCGCATACTTGATCAATCGAGTACCTTCCAGCTCAATTAACTTCCAAACACCTCTCCAAACTCTTACTAATGTTGTAGTTGCCCCAACTGTCCCAAATCTACCTCCTCGTGTTTTTGGTTGCGTGGCATTTGTGCATCTACACAAACACCAATGCACCAAGTTAACTTCCCATGCATTGCAATGTGTGTTTATTGGATATGCATTGCACAAAAAGTGATATCGATGTTACCATCCTCCAACTAGACGAATGTATATTACAATGGATGTGGTGTTTCATAAAGATTCAATGTATTTTTCATCTGAGTCTGAACTTCAGGGGGAGTACCATAAGGAAATTTAGACTCTCAATTATGATTATCATATCTCTGAGGAGGATGAATTTAGACAATCTGAACTAGTGAACCAGGAAGCGGGTGAGTTGGATATAAGTGGTCAACAATTTGAGTCCGAAGATGGCTTCATTGAAATACCAAACCAATCGTCGTCTGTTGAGGGTGTTCTTAATTTGGAACTTGATCCATTCATGAAACGGTTACCACACCGTCATAATAGAGGTATTCCTAAACCCACATATGAACCTGAATTGTCTACCAAAGTCAAATATCACATGAGCAACTATGTGTCTAACCATCGTTTGTTTGAATCAAATAAGTCATTTGTAAATCAATTATCTACTGTACCTATTCCTAATAGTGTGCAGGAAGCCTTAGCTGATTCAAGGTGGAAAGTAGCCATGAATGAAGAGATGAAATCATTGTAGAAAAATGAAACATGGGAACTCGTAGAATGTCCACTAGGAAAGAAGCCAGTTGGGTGTTGTTGGATCTATACTGTAAAGTACAAGGCAGATGGTAGTATTGAACGATTTAAAGCAAGATTGGTAGCAAGAGGGTACACTCAAACTTATGGAATTGAATACACAGAGACATTTGCACCTGTAGCTAAGATCAACACAGTTCGAGTATTATTGTCTTTAGCTGCAAACCTAGATTGACCATTACAACAGTTCGATGTGAAAAATGTTTTTCTGCATGGCGAGTTATCTGAAGAAGTATATATGAATCTTCCACCAGGATGCATGGTGTCAGAAAAGCAATGTCAGAAGGTGTGCAAATTGAAGAAGTCATTGTGTGGGTTGAAGCAATCCCCAAGAGCATGGTTTGGAAGGTTCACAAAGTCAATGAGAGCTTTTGGCTATCGTCAAAGTAATTCAGATCACACTTTGTTCCTGAAAAAGCAACATGGTAAAATTATGGCACTCATCGTATATGTGGATGACATGGTAGTTACAAGAAATGATCCTGAAGAAAGAAAAGCTCTGCAAAATTATCTATCTAGAGAATTCGAAATGAAAGATCTAGGTCCTCTGAAATACTTTCTTGGGATTGAAGTTTCTCGATCAAGTGAAGGAATTTTTCTGTCTTAAAGAAAGTATGTCTTAGATCTTTTACAGGAGACTGGAATGTCGGGATGTCAACCTGTTAATACACCAATAGAAGAAGGTCTGAAAAGACTTGTGGGGAGATTAATGTACTTAGCTCATACAATACCAGATCTTACTTATGCATTGAGTGTAGTGAGTCAATACATGCATAATCCTGGAGAGCAACATATGAATGCAGTCATGCGTATTTTGAGGTATTTGAAGAATGCTCCTGGGAAGGGAATTTTGTTCGCTAAAAATGTTGATCATCAGAGTATAGAAGTATATACTGATGCTGATTAGGCCGGTGCAGTGGATGATAAGCGATTTACATCTGGTTACTTTACTTTTGTAGGTGGTAATCTTGTGACATGGAAAAGTAAGAAGCAGAATGTCATCGCTCGTTCAAGTGCAAAAGCGGAATTTAGAGGTATGGCTCTAGGACTTTGTGAGCATTATGGCTAAGACTCCTCTTACAGGATTTAGGTTACCTATCTAGGCAACCAATCCGATTGTTTTGTGACAATAAAGTCGTATGTGACATTGCTCATAATCCAATACAACATGATTGTACAAAGCATGTCGAGGTGGATAGATTCTTCATTAAGGAAAAGTTGGATTGTGGAATTGCCTAAGATTCGATCAGAAGATCAATTGTCCGATATCCTCACCAAAATTGTCTCAAGTCAAGTGTTCTAAAAAATTTTAGACAAGTTAGGCATGTGTGACATCTATGCACCAACTTGAGGGGGAGTGTTGAGATATTAGGAATGTTTTCCTTATATCATTATTTCCTTATATCATTTAGTGTTAAGATATTAGGAATGTTTAGATATTAGGAAAGTTGAGATATTAGGAATATTGAGATATTAGGAAAGTTGAAATATTAGGATATTAGTTGTTATTTCCTTATATCATTTTTTCTTATTCTTAGAATGATGATTACCCTCTATATATACTCTGTACATGAACGAATAAAAGAATGAATGAAAAAACTATCATTTATCAATTTGAAGACTACCATTTTGCTTCATCCATTTGTTTTCGTTTTTTTAAAAAAATAATAATAATAATAATACTAATGATGTTATAAGTTTGGAAATAGACCGACTTCTAGCTTGTATAAGCATTATTTTTAAGTTGATAAAAAAAACAAAAGAAAAAGTCTAAATTATGATTAATAAAGAACAACATAGAGAACATTAAGCATTTGAAGTAAGTGATCTTTCGGTTTTTGTTTAAAGTATGTTTTAATGAGTTAAGTAAGTGATCGGCATTGTGAATGCCCACCCACCTCTTTGATAATTTTAAAACATGTATGATAAATAAATTATGATTATTTTTTATAGTCAAAAAGATATTAAAGCAGCCAAAGGAGATTGAAACTTGACTGACTTGTGGGAGTCACGTGCTGGTGGTGAATGGAAGACAAAGGAATTTAATGTCATTGAATGTGTCTATCTTTTTCTTTAATTTATTTATTACTACAGTGGCTTTCACTGATTGAGCCTAATAATGGGAGCCCCTTTTCGGTACACAATAATGAACTCATGTAAAGGAATAGACTCAGGATATTTGTCTTTGTTATTGAAAATTGATAGACCACTTTCATGTAAGCAACATGCCACGTATTTGTATTCCTTTGTTGGTGGTTATAGTTTTGTTTTTTTATTTTCATCAAAAGGAAATCAAATAAATTTTTTTATTATTGGTTTAGTAAATAAAAACGTGGGTGAATTGGGTGATAATTTTCCATTTTAAAAGTTAAAAAAAAGTGAAACAAATTTTATGCCTCCATACGTTTCTATTTTTGATTAGAATAGAATATATTAATAACTTTTATATAAAAAATAAAATATTTTATAAAAAAATTGGATTTATTTTATATCTTTAAAAATAATATTAAAAATTTAAGATATAAAACTTTTTTGACATCTCAACTCTAATTAGAATGATTCTCTTTAAACCATTTATAATAATAAAAAAAAAAATATTTACAAATGTATTTGTATAAATTAAGGGCCTGTTAGATATCAAACAAATTTTATACGGATGACTCAGATGCCAACAGAGACAGCAGTACTGAGATGGATGACCACAGTGCTGTCATTTGTTTTTGGTTCTTCATTACTTAATCATTCAAAGTTGAAAGCCGGAGATTGACAGAAGATAGAGAGCATAGTTAAACCTTATCGGTTTTGAAAATGCAATTTACCAAAGCCTGCTGCAAATCAGTTCTTCCTTCAGATGAGGGGTCTTCCCTTTTCAGCTGGAGCCTTCTCCATGAGATTCAGACGAGCTTTTGCGGCGCCGCTCGTTGTGTCCGGCCAAGCGCCTGCGGCAACTTCTTTTAGTGTCGTCAAACTCTGATAGCTCATGGAACCTGCAGAGCCACCATTGTGAAGAGATATGAACGGAGGTGAAGTGAAGGGGAAAATGACTTCCTTCTTCCACTGAAATTGATGTTGCAGAGTGAAGAATATGACTCACTAATGTGCAGCAACAAGAAGAAACAGAAATCTAAGAAAGAATAACACAAATTCAGAAGTGAATAGTAAAGAAAAATAGAAATGAAAATCTTATTAGATTCAAATTTATTATGTATTCTACTTTTTTTTTTCTTTTTCTAAAAAAATCTAGGTATTAAAAAAACCTAAATATAAAGCAAAGGTTATTGTGTTTTCTCAATAATAACACTCAAATAAAAACATTAAGGCTTATTTGGTAATTTCATTTTTTATAATAAAAAATTATTTTTAAACATAAAAAATACATTTGATAAATTTCTAATAAAAATTTTAATTGTTTAAAATTTATTCTAAAATTATATTTCTTAGAATAATTTTAAGGTGTGTTTTAAGTTATTTTTGTGAATTTTTTGAATAACAATTAAAAAATAAAAAAATACTTTAAAAACTTTTATATTATACATAAATGCACAATAAAATTATTTATTATATTTGAATTCCCAAAAAAAAATCCAAAATAATTAACAACTATTTTAAAAACCCTTTTTTCTTTTTTAGAGAATTGGTTTTAAAAAAACCATCAAATAAATCCCTAATTGCTTCCATCCTTTTCTTTTTCTTTTTAACTATTTAATTTCCAGTTACAAAATTGAAAACGAGGAAGGTGGAAGTGAAAAAAATGACGAGTGATTCTTTAATGGTAGTTTACATATTTGGTTAAAAATGAATATTATTGGTCCTTATTAGGGATTTTTTTATTTTATTTTTATATTCAAGTTAAGCAAAGGTGGGAGGATAAAGGCGCCTGAGTATTGAATGGGTTGTGGGAGTCACATCATGTTTCAGAAAAGTCTCCATCTTTCTTCATTGCTACTGCTGTTTTCACTGATTGATGGTAATAATGGAAGTCCTTTTCAGTATTGCAGGTACATGGCCTCCACAACAACAATAATAATTGTAAGGAATTCGTGTACAGGAATCCAAGGCATGATATGGCCTCATGACTCTGTTTACATTTCGTGATTTCACACTCAATCTCATTTAATTTTCATTTTGCTTTAATTTACATATTCATTTTTAAGCCATACATGTAATCATTACAATGATTCTCTTTAAAACCATTTATAATAATAATAATAATAATAATAAATTATTTACAAAAGTATTTGTATAAATTAAGGGCCTGTTAGATATCAAACAAATTTTATATCTTTGTTTTCAATTTTTTGTTATCAAATTTAAAAGTAAAAATTAAAATACATTATTAAACATGTTTTATGAAATTAGTTTTAATTTTTTTATTTAAAAAATAAACAATGAGAAATAAATTTTGAAGAAATGTTTAAATAAAATATATATATATATATATATATATATATATATATATATATATATATTTAAATTCAGGCATTGGAATGTTATATATTATTATTTAAAATATTAAATAATATTATATATTATTTAATATTACACCTTTACATTGTCAATCTCACATTTTGCTTAATTTACTTTTAAAAAAAAAATTATTACCTCTATAAATTTAAATGCATTTTCGATTAACACAAGATTGGTAAAACGATTCGAGGCTTATATAAATATAAATTTTTAAATAAATATTATATTAAAGTAATACATAATTAATTAATTGAATTTTAAAGATGTTTGATATAAAACAATATGATTAAATAGAATTAATGGATAAGGAAAAATTTTATAATATTTAAAATATAAATAAATAATTTTATTTATTCTTTTAGTTTTTATAAATATTAAATATATTTGGTGGTTATAATTTGTTTTGTTATTTTTATTAAAAAAAAGATAAATTTTTAATTATTTTTTATGAAATATTTGATATTACCCACATTGTTGGTTTGATAAGAACCGGATACGGGTGACTTGAGCCATAATTATGCATTTACTTTTTATTAAATTAGGCATCGAACAAATTTTATAACTTCATTCTTAACTTTTTGTTATAAAATTTAAAAAGTAATTTGAAATAATTTTAAACTTTTAAAAAAGAGAAATAAATTAAGAGAGTTTTCATATATTTTTATATCAGGTATTTTAATTTTAAAAGAAAAATTAAAATTAATATGAGATATTGTTCAATCTAATTTTTATTTCTTTAATATACATAATATAAGACTTATTACATATCCAATTTGATATAAGTTATAAGATGTAATATTTTAGGTTATTATTATTAATATCTTAAAATATTTATAAAATACTAATAAACTTGATGAAACAATATAAAAAAATAAAAATTATTTTTGTAGATTTGTTTTCTAAATGAAGCTTGTATGGGAGTTTACCGATTTTATAATATTATATTAAAATTAGATCATATGGCCAAACCTTGAAGGCAAAAATGAATTTAAGTAACTAAGTAGGGCCATTCACATATATTATATCTTAAAACATGTATGATAAATAAATTGTGATTATTTTTTATAGTTAGAGAAGAGATTAAAATGGAAATAATTTAGCAACCGAAAGAGACTGAAACATGCAGCCGATGAATGGCACACAATGGAATTTAAAGTCATTGATCGTGATTTCATATGTGTTTGTCTTTTCCTATATTTTATCCATTGCTAGGGTGGCTTTCATTGATTGAGCCTAGTGATAGGAGCCCTTCTTTCCGTACACACAATAATGGATCATGCAAAAGAATCCATGGTTCAGGGTATTTGTGTTTGATATTTGTCTCCCTTAAATTTCATTTTTTTCAAAATCATCTCCTTAGCCTATAATACTTTTTAAAAGAAATTTTAAAAATCATTTTAAAGATAAAAAAAAAAAAATTAGCCTACAAGACGATTTTTTTGTTGTAATTTTTTTTTTTAAATCACCCTTTGAAAAAAAGATAAAAAAAAGACCATTTTTATTTTTTTCTTTTCTAATTATTTATAAATTTAAAATTAATTTTTCTACCAAAAAATATTTTTTAAAACCATCGTACCCTCGTAAAAAAATCCAGCCTAGGGCGTCCCAGAATATTGAATTAGTTGTGGGACCATATCATTGAAATAAGTTTTGTAGTCATTCACAGCTCACATCATGTTTCATTGCTACAGCTGTTTTCCCTTATTCACGTAACCCTTTTCTGTACTGCATATACATGGGTCCCATAATAATAATAATAATAATAATAATAACAATAACGGGGGATCCGTGTGAAGGCCTTTGGGCTGCATATTTTTGTCTTCGTTTGAAAATGCAATCATTACTCCGTCCACATTTGACACTCGATCTCATTCAATTTCCATTTTGCTTTTATTTACATTTCATTAGCCTGATTCTCTTTAAAAGCGTTAATAGTAAAAAAAATTTACAAAACGTTTCTAATTTTTTAATACTTAAAAATATTTATTATTTAAATATTATAATTAAAAATACTTTTTTTAAAGGAACAATTATATTTTGGACCAATTACATCCAAAAATTAAAATTTGATCCATAAAATTACATAATTGATGAGAAGAATATAAAAAGTGAAAAGATCAATATATCTTTTAAAACTATTTTGAGTATTTTCTACCACAATATTTGATAAACTTTTTTATCTTAATTTTTTTATTAATTATTTTGAAAATTTATTATTTTTAGAAAACTAATTTTTTAAAAATATATATTCTAAAAATATATCAT
Source organism: Vitis riparia (assembly GCF_004353265.1). Classification (NCBI taxonomy): domain Eukaryota; kingdom Viridiplantae; phylum Streptophyta; class Magnoliopsida; order Vitales; family Vitaceae; genus Vitis; species Vitis riparia. The sequence continues at coordinate 22,792,889 of NC_048444.1, forward strand.
TTAAAAAAATAATTTTGATATATTTTTAGTTATTTTTTACATACATAATTTTAAAAATATATATTTTCCAAGATATTTGATTTTTTTACATACATAATTTTAAAAATATATATTTTCCAAGATATTTGATTTTTAAATAATAATAATAATTTATTTTTATTTTTTTGGAAAATAATATATTTTTTTTTCCAAATCACTAAATTAAATTAAATTTTATTGAGATTTACAAAATGAATAAAATTTAAATTAATGTTTTTTTACTCTTTTTTTTTCATAGTCAATAAAGGTCATTTTTGTAAAAATAAAAAATTCATATTATTTTTTTTCAATTTTCACATTTCCTACGAGTCTTGGACTTAAATAGTGAAATTATATGGTCCGAAACATAATTGTCCATTTTTTAAATCCAAATATTTACATCACTTTGTAGATAAAGTTAAAAATTTGAACCATGATTTTTTTGCATGCAAGCAGATTTGAGAACATAAAGTTACAATGCTTACATATTCTTTAATGGAAAATTAAAAATTGCAACCATCTCATTTGAAGTTGTAAAAAGGTTTTTAAATTATTAGTAATGAAATCTTTGTAAAGAAAATTACATTTATGATTTGTGGAGTGAAATCTTGAAGGAAAATTAAATTAATGACACCCCAAGTTAAAAAGTAGTCTGCCCCTTTCCACACCTAATTGCAATGCCACTCTCTTCTTTGTTTGGTGTCATTGTTGCAGTTGCTGTTGCACTCTTTCCCATTTTATCATCCATTCCTAACTTGGCTCTCATTGACCGTCTCTCTGTTTGGAACCCAAACTCTGCTCCTTTCATTTCCTTGTTTATTTTCATTTGATCCACCCTCTTCTTTGTTTCCTCTTATTTTCTCACTTCCCATCTGTTTTCCGTTTTCCAACGAAACCAAATCCCCCCCCCCCCCCCCCCCCCCCCCCCCCAAAAAAAAAAAAAAATTCCATCTGTCTTAGTTTGGTAATCTACTCTCCAAATCAAATTACAAGCATTCCTTGAGCTTTCTCCATTTCTTCACTCTCTACCCCTTTGCCATTTTATCATCCATTCCTAACTTCACTCATTTCCAATTTCACCACTGTTTCTTCTTTCCATTTTCCTACTCACCATCCCTCTGCTTGGAACAAATACTCTTCTCCTTCCATTTCTTGCGCTCTCTTCTTTTAGTTTCTTCTTATTGCTGCTTTCCTTTGTTTCTGCCTTGTCTAGCTTCCCATTTGTTTTCCAAAACCAAAAAAAAAAAGCAAAAAAAAGAAAAGAAAAAAAAATCCAACGGAGACGAAATGGCAGAGTGCGTTACCATCATCGGAACCATTGCTGGAAAAATTGCAGGATGCTTGTTTGATCCAATTAAAAGCGAGCTTAGTTATATGCTTTGCTACCGCGACCACATGGAAGATCTCAAGAAGGAGGTTCAGGAGTTGAAGCAGGAGAATGATGACCTTCAGATAACTGTTGCTGCAGCTATTAGAAGAGGGGATGAAATCAGACCTATTGTTAAAGACTGGCTGGATCGGGCAGAAAAGAATACAGGGGAGGCAGAGACATTCATGCAAGATGAAAAGAAAAGAACCAAGAGCTGTTTCAATGGGAGGTGTCCTAATCTCAAGTCACGTTACGATCTAGGCAAAGAAGCGAAAAAGAAGGCGGCGGTTATTGTTGAAATCAGAAAAAAACGCATTTTCCCCCATGGCGTATCATTTGGTGTCCTTCCAGGGAATCTAACCTCTAAAAATTATGAAGCTTTTGAGTCAAGAGCCTCGACTCTGGACAAAGTTATGGCAGCATTAAGAGATGATAAGATCAAGAGGATTGGGGTATGGGGGTTGGGCGGTGTGGGCAAAACCACGCTGGTCAAACAAGTGGCTAAACTAGCTGAAGATGCCAAGTTATTTGACAAGGTGGTGATGGTCGCTGTATCCCGAGAACAAAACTTGGAAAATATTCAAGCCGAGATTGCAGATTCCTTAGGTTTGAATATCGAAGAGAAGAGTAAATCGGGAAGAGCGAATCGGCTAATTGAGATATTGAAGAAAAAGAAGCTCCTCATAATTCTGGATGATATTTGGGCGAAACTCGACTTGGAGGCTGTAGGAATTCCTTGTGGGGACGATCATGTAGGGTGTAAAATTGTGGTGACTTCTAGAAGAATAGATGTCTTATCTCAAGACATGGGCACTCAACCAAATTTTGAAATCCGAATTTTATCAAATGATGAAGCGTGGCAGTTATTTCAAAAGACAGCAGGTGGCATTCCGGAATTCGATGTACAATCCGTAGCAAGGAAGGTAGCTGAGAACTGTGGAGGTTTACCGATTGCACTTGTTACCGTTGCAACGGCGCTAAAGAATAATAAGAGTTTGCCTTGTTGGGATGATGCCTTACGACAACTAACAAGTCCTGTTAAGACAGACATTAGAGGAATGGATGAAAAGGTATACAAAAGTCTAGAGTGGAGTTACCATTCCGTGGAGAGTGAAGATGCCAAGTTATTGTTTTTGCTTTGTGGTTTGATGGGTTATGGTGACATTTCACTGGATGACTTGTTCAAGTGCAGCCTGGGCTTGGGTTTGTTTCAAGGTATCAACACATTGGACGGATCGACAAATAGACTTCAAGCATTGGTAGATCGCCTCAAATCCTCCAGTTTGTTATTAGACATCGACAGAAAGGAGTATGTGAAGATGCACGATGTTGTTCGCGACGTTGCCAGACAGCTTGCATCGAAGGATCCTCGGTATATGGTAATAGAAGCCACGCAATCAGGGATACATGAATCCAAAAGGTGCGTTCACCTTTCTTTAAGTCACGAAGGTACCCTTGACCTTGGTGAAATATTGGACCGTCCCAAAATTGAATTTTTTCGATTGGTCAATGAAGGTCGACCTTTGAAAATTCCGGACCCCCTTTTTAATGGCATGGGCAAACTCAAAGTTTTACACTTGTTTCAAATGGAATTTTCATCACTACCTTTGTCACTTCAATCCCTTGCAAATCTCCGAACATTGTGTCTTCACTGCTGCACGTTGGGAGGCGTTGCTGGAATTGGAGAGCTAAAGAAACTAGAAGTTCTCAGCTTTTGGGGTTCCAAGATCAAACAATTGCCTAGCGAGATAGCACAATTGACCTGTCTAAGGTGGTTGGATCTGAGCAATTGCTATCAACTTCAAGTAATTCCACCAAATATCTTATCAAACCTATCTCAACTGGAGCATCTTTGCATGAAACCTTATAGTTTTACTCAGTACATGGATGAGGAAATTAATCAAGAAAGAAATGCTTGCCTTGCCGAATTGAAACATTTGTCTCGCTTGACAACTTTAAATATAGCATTACAAGATCTGAAGTTGCTGCCGAAAGACATGGTCTTTGATAAGTTGACAAGATTTAAAATATTTATAGGTGGTGGGTGGAGTTGGTACTCACCATGTGAAACCAAAAGAGCATTGAAGCTCTATAAAGCTGGTGGAACCCTTCATTTGGTGGATGGGATTGGCAAGTTGTTGAAGAAAACTGAAGAGCTCTCCTTAAGCAAATCGAGTGGTACTAAAAGTGTTTTTCATGAATCATATAAAGAGGATTTTCTTCAATTGAAGCATCTCGATGTCCGTAGCAGTCCAGAGATTCAATATATTGTGGATTCAAAGTACCCGCGGGTTCAAGAACACGTTCTCTTTCCTTTGTTGGAGTCATTGCTTCTTCGTGATCTGATTAACTTGGAAAAAGTATGCCACGGACCAATTCCAAGAGGGTCTTTTGGTAACTTGAAAACTCTGGAGGTGATGAACTGCCATGGATTGAAAATTTTCCTATCTCTTACCATGGCTACAGGCTTTTTGCATCTTCAAAATATAGAAATAGGAGAATGCAATGTCATGCAACAAATAATCGCATATGAAAGGGAGTCAGAAATAATAGAAGATGGCCATGGTGGGACAACCTTGCAACTATTCCCCAAACTACGGTCTTTGAAACTTTATAAACTACCAGAGCTCATGAACTTCAGCTCTACGGTAGAAACTACATCTTCCACGTCTCTAGCAAGGAATGCCAGGTCGGAAGGCAATTGTGATAATCGCATGTCATTTTTCAGTAACCAGGTATGTTAAAGCTTAATACCTAATTTCTATGGTTTTAATTTTTTTTTTTACACACACCCTAGTCAAAGGAATAACTAGGATGGTCCCACATGCACTTTCTATATTCCACATTGTGTGTTAAAGGAGATATTTAGGGTCATTTGAAAATATATAAGGTAGAAGAGGATTTAATAATTTTTATAGATAATATAGAACCAAGTAACTCTTGGAAAACAAATAAACAAAAGATGTAAAATTATTTGGAAAAATTCCAAATTGAATAAAAAACCTAAAAATATTAAAAATATTTTAAAAGTTTTGTAAATAAATTGAATATGATTAATGGATAATTATGGTTTAGGGTCTTCTAGTTTATAAAATTAATCAAAATAATATAAAAGTTTGACATCTCATTCCACAACTCTTAAGTTCTACTTAGATCATTTCCAATTATACTTAAGTTCTACTTTTTATAATTTTCTTTTTCCTCCTTTCTTTCTATTTTGTTGTTGTTGTTGTTATTGTTGTTAAAATATTAATATAAATATTTTTTATTTTCAATAATAATAATAAAATAATAATATTATTAAAGGTTATAATATTAATACAATTGTTGATAAAATTTTAATAATAAATAAATAAATAAATAAAATAGGTTATTAAAGAAAAAGACAAACTAATGCTATTTTTGCCTTTTTACTTTTTATGGAATTTTTTAGCAATTTAAAATTATTGGTATCTTCCATCTCAATTATATCACTTTCTACATCCTAAAGCATAACTCTCCCAAATTAATTTTTAGAAGCAAATGAAGAGAAAAATGAATCACCATTTTATTTATTTATTTATTTTTTACAATTATTAATATAACGTAATCCATTAATAAATAACTTTCTTTATTTTTATCTAACCGAATTAAATAATACATGTTTTTTATTAAGAAAAAAGCTCTGGTGATTCCATTTTATCAAAATATTGATGAAATTATTAATATGGAAATATTGCTAAAAATAAATAAAAACATGAAAATTTTAAATAAAACTTTGGAAATGATAAAATTTTAAATAATATATAAATATACATATGATGGCATTAATATTATAGTTAAATTAGTGTGATTTTTTAATAATATGGATATGTACGATCAAATTAATATGATTTGTGAGTGATATAACATAAGTTTATGATAAGTATAATTTTCAAGATGAATACTAAAAAAAGAATAATATTTTGTATACTTAGTATTAGTCTTTAGTAATAAATTTATTAAATGATTTGAAACATTAATTTCAAATAATATAAAAATAATGAGTAATAAAAAAAATTATAAAGGAGTAGAAAATGAATAAGGTTAAAGGAATTTTAATTTTAAAAAACATTAATTAAATACTAATAGGAATGAATATAAAACTAAGGAAAAAAATTTAATAAGGAAAAGTCAAGGTTAATAGGAAAACATACCGGAATAAATTTAAGAGTAAAATACAATCTTTTAAAAGAAAATGCCAAATTTAAAAAATGAAATCATTAGAATTTGTTAATAGGATAAAAAAAAATTAAAGAGTTCGTATGATTTAAAATAATAAATGATGGCTATGAATAAAAATAATTTGTGGTATGAGAATCTATGTAATCCATGGTTGCACCTTCGCCACCATTGTAGTCATCCCTATGTTCTTTTAACAAAAAGATAATGAAAAACATGTCATTAAATAACTAATATTATGTGAGAAGTGAAGCCAATATATTCTTCATTGATAACTTGTCAATTTTTTTGTGCAATTTTCCAAGATTTTCACATGATTCTTTTTAGTCTTCCTTGATTGTTTAAGATTTTTAAAACATAAAACATAACTAAAGCGAATATGTGAATATTTGGAAGATGATAAATTATATTTAAAGAAAGGAAGATATTCATGTTATTCACAACTTTCCAATTGATGATGTCATGTATTATATTTCAGGTTTCATTTGCTAATTTGGAGAAGTTGATACTTCATGATCTACCCAAATTGAGGGAGATATGGCATCACCAACATCCACCTGAGTCCTTTTACAATTTGCAAATCCTAGAAGTATACAATTGTCCAAGCCTACTCAATCTTATTCCATCTCATTTGATACAGAGATTCAACAATTTGAAAAAGATGGACGTGAATAACTGTGAAGTCCTAAAACATGTGTTTGATCTTCAAGGACTTGATGAAAATATTAGGATTCTCCCAAGGTTAGAATCCTTACAATTAAATTCACTACCTAAGTTGAGGCGTGTTGTATGCAATGAGGATGATGACAAGAATGATAGCGTGAGGTGTCGTTTCTCTTCTTCCACGGCTTTTCACAACCTTAAATTCCTATCCATCACAAATTGTGGGAACCAAGTTGAAGATGAGGGACATATCAATACTCCTATGGAAGATGTAGTGCTCTTCGATGGAAAGGTTAGTTTTCTCCCATATTTTTTTTATTTTTCCTTATACTATTTTGGGAAATATTGAAAAAGATATTCCATTAAAATAATAAAAAATTATGAGAACATTATATTAATCTTTAATAATAGATTTATCAAATTAATTTAAAATTTAATTTTAGATAATAAAATAAGGTGAATAATAATTAAATTATAAAGGAGTTGAAAAAAGAATAAACATAATACCAAAATGTGAATTTTAAAGGCAATAAATATGACTAGAAATAATATAAAATAAGGAAACATGGTAAGTATTATTTAATTTAAAAGGAAAAAATTGGTGCTAGTTGGAATAAATATTGCAAGGAATTGCAAAGGAAAATTAGAGGAATTTTTAATTGAAAAAATAAATTTTATAAAGTATTTAGTAGAATTTATTTATAAGAAATAACTCAGAAGTGTATATGATTTAATATAGAGTAATAAATGATTAGATATAAATAAAAGTAATTTAGTATGAGAATATCTATAATATAGACTCCTAATATTTTCCAAGATTTTCTCATGATTCTTTTTAGTCTTCCTTGATTGTTTAAAATTTTTAAAACACAAAACATAACTAAAGCGAATATGTGAATATTTGGAAGATGATAAATTATATTTAAAGAAAGGAAGATATTCATGTTAATCACAACTTTCCAATTGATGATGTCATGTATTATATTTCAGGTTTCATTTGCTAATTTGGAGAAGTTGATACTTCATGATCTACCCAAATTGAGGGAGATATGGCATCACCAACATCCACCTGAGTCCTTTTACAATTTGCAAATCCTAGAAGTATACAATTGTCCAAGCCTAGTCAATCTTATTCCATCTCATTTGATACAGAGATTCGACAATTTGAAAAAGATGGACGTGAATAACTGTGAAGTCCTAAAACATGTGTTTGATCTTCAAGGACTTGATGAAAATATTAGGATTCTCCCAAGGTTAGAATCCTTACAATTAAATTCACTACCTAAGTTGAGGCGTGTTGTATGCAATGAGGATGACGACAAGAATGATAGCGTGAGGTGTCGTTTCTCTTCTTCCACGGCTTTTCACAACCTTAAATTCCTATCCATCAGACATTGTGGGAACCAAGTTGAAGATGAGGGACATATCAATACTCCTATGGAAGATGTAGTGCTCTTCGATGGAAAGGTTAGTTTTCTCCCATATTTTTTTTTTATTTTTCCTTATACTATTTTGGGAAATATTGAAAAAGATATTCCATTAAAATAATAAAAAATTATGAGAACATTATATTAATCTTTAATAATAGATTTATCAAATTAATTTAAAATTTAATTTTAGATAATAAAATATGGTGAATAATAATTAAATTATAAAGGAGTTGAAAAAAGAATAAACATAATACCAAAATGTGAATTTTAAAAGCAATAAAAATGACTAGAAATAATATAAAATAAGGAAACATGGTAAGTATTATTTAATTTAAAAGGAAAAATTGGTGCTAGTTGGAATAAATATTGCAAGGAATTGCAAAGGAAAATTAGAGGAATTTTTAATTGAAAAAATAAATTTTATAAAGTATTTAGTAGAATTTATTTATAAGAAATAACTCAGAAGTGTATATGATTTAATATAGAGTAATAAATGATTAGATATAAATAAAAGTAATTTAGTATGAGAATATCTATAATATAGACTCCTAATATTTTCCAAGATTTTCACATGATTCTTTTTAGTCTTCCTTGATTGTTTAAGATTTTTAAAACACAAAATATAACTAAAGCGAATATGTGAATATTTGGAAGATGATAAATTATATTTAAAGAAAGGAAGATATTCATGTTAATCACAACTTTCCAATTGATGATGTCATGTATTATATTTCAGGTTTCATTTGCTAATTTGGAGAAGTTGATACTTCATGATCTACCCAAATTGAGGGAGATATGGCATCACCAACATCCACCTGAGTCCTTTTACAATTTGCAAATCCTAGAAGTATACAATTGTCCAAGCCTACTCAATCTTATTCCATCTCATTTGATACAGAGATTCAACAATTTGAAAAAGATGGACGTGAATAACTATGAAGTCCTAAAACATGTGTTTGATCTTCAAGGACTTGATGAAAATATTAGGATTCTCCCAAGGTTAGAATCCTTATGGTTAAAGGCACTACCTAAGTTGAGGCGTGTTGTATGCAATGAGGATGATGACAAGAATGATAGCGTGAGGTGTCGTTTCTCTTCTTCCACGACTTTTCACAACCTTAAATTCCTATCCATCACAAATTGTGGGAACCAAGTTGAAGATGAGGGACATATCAATACTCCTATGGAAGATGTAGTGCTATTCGATGGAAAGGTTAGTTTTCTCCCATATTTTTTTTTTATTTTTCCTTATACTATTTTGGGAAATATTGAAAAAGATATTCCATTAAAATAATAAAAAATTATGAGAACATTATATTAATCTTTAATAATAGATTTATCAAATTAATTTAAAATTTAATTTTAGATAATAAAATATGATGAATAATAATTAAATTATATAGGAGTTGAAAAAAGAATAAACATAATACCAAAATGTGAATTTTAAAAGCAATAAATATGACTAGAAATAATATAAAATAAGGAAACATGGTAAGTATTATTTAATTTAAAAGGAAAAAATTGGTGCTAGTTGGAATAAATATTGCAAGGAATTGCAAAGGAAAATTAGAGGAATTTTTAATTGAAAAAATAAATTTTATAAAGTATTTAGTAGAATTTATTTATAAGAAATAACTCAGAAGTGTATATGATTTAATATAGAGTAATAAATGATTAGATATAAATAAAAGTAATTTAGTATGAGAATATCTATAATATAGACTCCTAATATTTTCCAAGATTTTCTCATGATTCTTTTTAGTCTTCCTTGATTGTTTAAGATTTTTAAAACACAAAACATAACTAAAGCGAATATGTGAATATTTGGAAGATGATAAATTATATTTAAAGAAAGGAAGATATTCATGTTAATCACAACTTTCCAATTGATGATGTCATGTATTATATTTCAGGTTTCATTTGCTAATTTGGAGGAGTTGATACTTCATGATCTACACAAATTGAGGGAGATATGGCATCACCAACATCCACCTGAGTCCTTTTACAATTTGCAAATCCTAGAAGTATACAATTGTCCAAGCCTAGTCAATCTTATTCCATCTCATTTGATACAGAGATTCGACAATTTGAAAAAGATGGACGTGAATAACTGTGAAGTCCTAAAACATGTGTTTGATCTTCAAGGACTTGATGAAAATATTAGGATTCTCCCAAGGTTAGAATCCTTACGATTAAATTCACTACCTAAGTTGAGGCGTGTTGTATGCAATGAGGATGATGACAAGAATGATAGCGTGAGGTGTCGTTTCTCTTCTTCCACGGCTTTTCACAACCTTAAATTCCTATCCATCAGAAATTGTGGGAACCAAGTTGAAGATGAGGGACATATCAATACTCTTATGGAAGATGTAGTGCTCTTCGATGGAAAGGTTAGTTTTCTCCCATATTTTTTTTTATTTTTCCTTATACTATTTTGGGAAATATTGAGAAAGATATTCCATTAAAATAATAAAAAATTATGAGAACATTATATTAATCTTTAATAATAGATTTATCAAATTAATTTAAAATTTAATTTTAGATAATAAAATATGGTGAATAATAATTAAATTATAAAGGAGTTGAAAAAAGAATAAACATAATACCAAAATGTGAATTGTAAAAGCAATAAATATGACTAGAAATAATATAAAATAAGGAAACTTGGTAAGTATTATTTAATTTAAAAGGAAAAAATTGGTGCTAGTTGGAATAAATATTGCAAGGAATTGCAAAGGAAAATTAGAGGAATTTTTAATTGAAAAAATAAATTTTATAAAGTATTTAGTAAAATTTATTTATAAGAAATAACTCTGAAGTGTATATGATTTATTATAGAGTAATATATGATTAGATATAAATAAAAGTAATTTAGTATGATAATATCTATAATATAGACTCCTAATATTTTATCTGAATTTAAAAATATTTAAAATAAATAATATTTCGAAAAACTAGTGTAAGGTGTAAGATGGTTAAAATATTTTAAAAAATATTATTAATTTTCATAGTTGAAAAATAAAATTAGTAGAACATAATCTACTTCATGTAAGGGAACTAATTACCCTTCTTTCGTAAAATTTTAAAAAATAAAACTAAAACAGTTGTGAATATTGTTTTATAGGCATGTACCTACCTTTTTATTTAGACGCCTTTGTCTCCTTTACTTTTTTTTATTTAGTGTTAGATTAAAATTAATGTAATTTTTCTAATTTTAAAATGTAAATGCTAGAACTTTTTATTCATGATATACATTTTGTAATTTTATATTTATTTTGAGTTTTTTGTATTTTATTTATTTATTTATTTTTCTAAAACCTTAGTTAAATTATATTTGTTAAAAGGTATTTATGATATACTAGTTGCTTGATTTTTAGGGAAATTGTTTAGAAAGAAAATTATATTTTATTTAACTAATGAGTATATATATATATATATATTTGTTATATATAGGCCAATTAATTATTGATAACTTTTTATTTGTATAAATGTTTTTTACTTTTTATAACATAAAAAAAACTATGAAATAAAACATCATAAATATAAGTTTTAATAAAAGTCTTTTTACATTAAATAAAATATATTTTAATATTTTTAAATTTAATAAATAAAAAAGTAATCACATATTTTCAAATATTTTAATCCTCATTTTTTGAAAATACTTTTTATAAAATTTTTGTTAAATGGAAATAACATAAAGATGAGAAGAGATTTAGTTAAATAAAAACCTTAAAATATTATTAATTGTTAGTATTTTATAAGTTTTATAAATAAATTGAAAAGGCTTGATAAGAAAAAATTAATCAAGCAAAATTGGATTTAATTATTTTTAGATGCAAAATGAAGACAAAAATTAATATCCATTTTGTTTATTTATTTGTTTTTTTTCTATCTCTTTCTCTTAATAATTAACTTTATTTATTTATTTTTATGTAATTGAACTAAATAGTACACTTTTTAATAAAGAAAAAGACACTTGAAATATTGATGAAAATATTTATATTAATGAAAATATTGGTAAAAATAAATAAAAATATGAAAATTTAGGATATAACTTTAAAGAATGATAAAATTATAAATAATACATAATGATACAAATTATTGAATTAATGTTATGATTAAATAAATGAGTGTGGTTTGTGAATGATATAGATATGTATGATCAAATTAGTATGATTTTTAAGTGTATAACATAAGTTTATAATAAATATAACTTTTAAGATGAATACTAGAAAGAATAATATTTTATATATTTAGTATTAAGATTTAATAATAAATTTCTTAAATTACATTAAAATTTAATTTCAAATAATATAAAAATAATAAATGATATTTCTAATAAAAGGGCAAATTATATCTAGAAGAGTATGAAAGGATTATTTTACAACTTATCAAATTAAGATTCTCTCTAAATTAATTAATTAATTATATATATATATATATATATAAACTCTCCCATTTTGTTAAATGTTAGAATTACTCTTAATAAAATATTTTGTATTTTTTTAAGAATGAAATTTCATATTTTGAAAACTCGCATAAGTTCTTGAAGAAAAAGGAAGTCTAACATTTATGATAATAAGAAACAACCTCCATTAAAATATTTTCAAATTTATGACTGACTTTTTTACTTTTGAAAATAAAAAAGAGTAAAACATATTTTATTTGATACAAGGAGACTAATTAATCTTGATTTTAAAATATCCATCAAAGTTAATAATTTTATTTTTTAGTTTTTAAAAATAAAAACATAACTATTGGATCTAAAATATAAAGGAGTTGAAAACAATAATAAAGTTAAAAAAGGAATTTTTAATTTTAAAAACATTAAGTATTAATATAAAAAAAACATAATAAAAAGGAAACATAGTAAATTTCATTCTAATTTAAATAAAAAAAGTTAAATTGTTAGTAGAAATAAATATAACAATGAATTTAAAAGTGAAATTATTGAAATTTTTAATAGAAAAAATAAATTTGAAAAGGAAATTATTAAAATTTCATATGATCTAGAGTGAATGAATTATATTGACCTATTATTTTTGTGTTTATCATATTTTTACGATTGATGAATCATGTATTATATATTGTGTTTCTCATGTAGGTTTCATTCCCTCCTAATTTGGAGGAGTTGGTTTTAGAAAGACTTCCCAAGTTGAAGGAGATGGATGTTGGGATCCTCTTAAAGTTAAAAATCCTGAAGTTAGAGAAACTACCTAGGCTAAGACTTACGATTGCTTCCATGTTCAAGAATTTTCACAATCTCCAAAAGCTACATATCATTGATTGTGGGATGGAAGACAGGGAGTTCTCCAATGAAAAGGTTAGTTTTCTCCTCATTTTTTTATTTTTCCTTATACTACTTTCTTGAAATCTTAAACTACCATTCTTTTAAAATAACAATCAAATTATCTTTATTATCCTTATTTTAACATTTTAAAAAAATAAAAATACAATCCTAGGTATTGTTTATTACATAGAAATTATATATATACATCCTTTTTAATTTGGACGTCATTTCTCCTTTACTCTTGTTTTTCTTTTTATTTTTTTTGAAAAACTTGTGTTATTTTGTTGCTAACATCAAAATAAACGTAATATTTTTCAAAAGACAAAGTTCTAAACTTTTTCTTTGTATCAATGTGATGTAAGTTTTGTAATTTTATATTTTGTTTTGTCTGTTTTGATTAATTTTTTAATTATTTATACTTTATTTAATGGTTTGTATAAACCCCATTTAAATTATATTTATTGAAAGATATTAATTTTATAACAATTGTTTGATTTTTTGGGCCTCTCGCCTGATCTTGTCCTAGTCATTCTTTTTTTCTGTTAGTTTTAACAGAAAATAATATATATATATATATATATATATATATATATATATATATATATATATATATATATATATATATATATATATAAAACTAAGGGTATTACGGCGGGGCCCAATAACTTCTCTATGTTTAGGCGATTTGTAATTCTTGATTTACTAGAGTTTCCCCTAAATATTCTATCGATGGATATAATTCATTAAAGATGAAACCATTCTTCAAAATGAGCTAAAGGAATATATTTTCTCTTTCAAAAAAATTAAAAATTCAATGCGCTTATTCCATTATATTGTAAAAAGAATAACTAATGGATTATAAATAAAAAAAATAAAGGAATTGAAAACAAGAATAAAGTTAAAAGAGGAATTTTTAATTTTAAAAACATTAAGTATTAATATAAAAAAACATAATAAAAAGGAAACATAGTAAATTTCATTTTAATTTAAATAAAAAAAGTTAAATTGTTAGAAGAAATAAATATAACAATAAATTTAAAAGTGAAATTATTGAAATTTTTAATAGAAAAAATAAATTTGAAAAGGAAATTATTAAAATTTGCATATGATTTGAGAGTGAATGAATTATATTGATCTATTATTTTTGTGTTTATCACATTTTTACAATTGATGATATCATGTATTATATATTGTGTTTTTCATATAGGTTTCATTCCCTCCTAATTTGGAGGAGTTGGTTCTAAAAAGCCTTCCCAAGTTGATGGAGATGGATGTTGGGAACCTTCCAAACTTAAGAATCCTATGGTTAGAGGAACTATATGGATGTCTTTTGTCTAAGGTTAGTTTTTTCCCATATTTTTTGTTTTTTCTTATACCACTTGAAATATTTAGGGGGATATATTATAAAAATATTTTTAAAAAGAAAGTACGAGAAGAATACATTAATCTTGAATAATAATTTTATTAATTTAATTTTAAATAATAAAAATTGTGAATAATAAGTAAATTACAAATGAGTTGAAAAAAATAAAATTTTAATGTGAAAAATTAATTTAAAAAGGATAAATGTTAATAGAAATAATATAAAAATGAGGAGAACTAGTGAAAATTTAATTCAAATAATAATATTTTATTTAAATTTTAGAAGAGTTAAAATTAATGACTTTTGGGAAAATTGGGTTAAGATGTTAGATGAAAATAAAAAAGAGCAAAACATATTTTATTTCATATAAGAAGACTAATTAATCTTGATTTAAAATAACCATCAAAGTTAATAATTTTATTATTTAGTTTCAAAAAATAAAAAAATAACTAGTGGATCATAAATAAAATGTAAAAGAAATTGAAAACAAGAATAAAGTTAAAAAAGGAATTTTTAATTTTAAAAACATTAAATATTAATATGAAAAAACATAATAAAAAGTAAACATTGTAAATTTCATTCTAATTTAAATAAAAAAAGTTAAATTGTTAGAAGAAATAAATATAACAATAAATTTAAAAATGAAATTATTGAAATTTTTAATAGAAAAAATAAATTTGAAAAGGAAATTATTAAAACTTGCATATGACTTGAGAGTGAATGAATTATATTGACCAATTATTTTTGTGTTTATCACATTTTTACAATTGATGATATCATGTATTATATATTGTGTTTTTCATGTAGGTTTCATTCCTTCCTAATTTGAAGGTGTTGGTTCTAAAAAGCCTTCCCAAGTTGATAGAGATGGATGTTGGGAACCTTCCAAATTTAAGAATCCTAAATTTAGAGAAACTACATGGATGTCTTTTGTCTAAGGTTAGTTTTTTCCCATATTTTTTGTTTTTTCTTATACTACTTGAAATATTTAGGGAGATATATTATAAAAATATTTTTAAAAAGAAAGTATGAGAAAAATACATTAATCTTGAATAATAATTTTATTAATTTAATTTTAA
Organism: Vitis riparia; assembly: GCF_004353265.1. NCBI lineage: Eukaryota > Viridiplantae > Streptophyta > Magnoliopsida > Vitales > Vitaceae > Vitis > Vitis riparia. The sequence goes on from NC_048444.1 coordinate 22,808,301, forward strand.
ATAATAAAAATTGTGAATAATAAGTAAATTACAAATGAGTTGAAAAAAATAAAATTTTAATGTGAAAAATTAATTTAAAAAGGATAAATGTTAATAGAAATAATATAAAAATGAGGAAAAAATGGAAGTTATTATTTTAATTTAGAAATGAAAAAAAAAATAGGTACTAACCGAAAGAAATATTGCATTGAATTAGAAAGGAGAACTAGTGAAAATTTAATTCAAATAACAGTATTTTATTTAAATTTTAGAATAGTTAAAATTAATAACTTTTGGGAAAATTGGGTTAAGATATTAAATTAAAATAAAAAAGAGTAAAACATATTTTATTTGATACAAGGAAACTAATTAAAACATATTTTATTTCATATAAAGAGACTAATTAATCTTGATTTAAAATAAGCATCAAAGTTAATAATTTTATTATTTAGTTTCAAAAAAATAAAAAAAGAATTAGTGAATAAAAAATAAAATATAAAGGAGTTGAAAACAAGAATAAAGTTAAAAAAATGAATTTTTAATTTTAAAAACATCAAATATTAATATAAAAAAACATAACAAAAAAGAAACATTGTAAATTTCATTCTAATTTAAAAAAAAAATGTTAAGTGTTAATAGAAATAAATATAGCAATTAGTTTAAAAGTGAAATTATTGAAAATTTTAATAGGAAAAATAAATTTTAAAAGAAAATTATTAAAATTTGTATATGATTTGAGAGTTAATGAATTATACTAACCCAATATTTTTATGTTTATCACACTTTTACAATTGATGATATCATGTATTGTATTTTGTGTTTATCATATAGATTTCATTTTCTCCTAATTTGGAGGAGTTGGTTCTAGAAAGTCTTCCCAAGTTGTTTTATTTTTTAGGAAATTGTTTAGAATGAAAATTATTTTTTATTTAAAAAATGAAAAAACTAAAAAAAAAATACATATATGTTTTATTTTTTTTATTGTGCCCTAAAATTTAAATTTTGTTTTATTTTAAGTACATCTCCTACCTTCTTACAATAATAAAAATTTTCAAAATAAAATGATTTGATATTTTTTTTATTTAAATTTATCATGCTCTGATATGTTTGATTCAATCTTCTTATATGCATTTATTAGATAAAGGTTTTTTCAATAATATTAATAAGTTAAGTAATTATTGATAATTTATTTATTTATATGTTATTTTAATTTTACAAAATAATTTTTTTGCTTAAATAGTATTTTAGTTTTTATAAAATAAAAAAAAATTGTCATCAAATAAGATATTAGAAATATTAGTTTTAATCACCAGTCCTTTTATGTTAAATAAACTAAATTTTAATCCTTTTATATTTAAAAATAAAAGAAAATAATAAAAAATTTTCAAATATTTTAAAGTTAGTTACGCAAAAATAATTTTGAATTTTTTTTTTATAAATCAAGTCGAGATATTTTCACCCGAAAATATTGGGTAGTTTTAATATATGTAATGTGCATATGCTAGATGAAACAGAAAGGCAGTTGTCTTAGATGTCACCTCTTCCCAAAACTAAATAGTAAATACCCTATTTCCATTTCTACTGCTTTGCTAGCACTGCACGTGGCCTCTCACCCTAACCTTGTTCTGGTCGTCCCTCTTTTCTGTTATTTTTAACAGAAAAAAATAATAAAAAAATATAAGGGTATTATGCTAGCACAATAAATTCTCTATGTTAAGGCGATTTTTAATCCTTGATTTACTGGAGTTTCCCCAAAATATTCTATCATAATTCTCCAATTGAGGGATATAATTCAATAAAGATAGAACAATTCTTCAAAATGAGGTAAAATAATATATTTTCCAATATAGACCCAATATTTTTATATTTATTACAATTTTACAATTGATGATGTCATGTATTATTGTATTATATTGTGTTTCTTATGTAGGTTTCACTTTCTTCTAATTTGGAGGAGGTAGTTCTAAAAAGTCTTCCAAAATTGAAGGAGATAGATTTTGGGATCCTCCCAAAGTTAAAAATCCTAAAGGTTGGGAAACTACCTCAATTAGTTTTGTCTTCTTCAATGTTCAAGAATTTTCATAATCTCAAAGAGTTATGTATCAATGCTTCTACTAATGATAAAGTGCTCTTCAATGAAAAGGTTAGTTGTCTCTCTCTTTTTCTTTTTTCCGTTATACGACGTTCTTGAAATATTAAACTACCATTCTTTTAAAATAACAACCAAATTACCTTTATTATCTTTATTTTAACATTTAAAAAATATAAAAATACAATCCTAGATATTATTTATTGCATATAAATTATATATATACATCCTTTTTAATTTGAACCTCATTTCTCCTTTTACTCTTGTTTTTTTTTTATAAATATTATGTGTTATTTTGTTTTTATATTTTGTTGTTAACATCAAAATAAATGTAATATTTTTCTAAAAACAAAGTTATGAACTTTTTCTTTGTATCAATTATGTATGTTTTGTAATTTTATATTTTATTTTGTATGTTTTGATTAATTTTTAATTATTTATACTTTATTTAATTTTTTGTATGAAACCCCATTTAAATTATATTTCTTGAAAGATATTAATTTTATAATAGTTGTTTGATTTTTTGGGAAATTGTTTAGAATGAAAAGTACTTTTTATTTAACAAATGAAAAAACTAAAAAAAATATATGTTTTATTTTTTTTTTAATGTGCTCTAAAATTTAAATTTTGTTTTATTTTAAGTACATCTCCTACCGGCTCACAATAATAAGAATTTTTTAGAATGAAATGATTTTATTTTTTATTTAAATTTATCATGCTCTACTATGTTTAATTCAATTTTCTTATATGCATTTGGTATGTAAAGGTTTTATAAATAATATCAATAAGTTAATCAATTATTAATAATTTGTTTATTTATATGGTACTTTAATTTTACAAAATATTTTTTTTTCTTAAATGGTATTTTAATTTTTATAAAATAAAAAAATTGTCATCAAATAAGAGATCATAAATATTAGTTTTAATAATGAGTCTTTTTATGTTAAATAAAATAAATTTTAATCCTTTTCTATTGAAAAAGAAAAGAAAATAATAAAAAAAATTCAAATATTTAATCCTAGTTATGTCAAAATAATTTTGAAATTTTTTTTGTTATAAATCAAGTCTAGAGATTTTCACCCGGAAATATTGGGTAATTTTAATATATGAAATGTGTGTATGAAACAAAAAGCAAGCAGTTGTCTACATTTTCTACAAAAAGCCACCCCTTCCCAAAACTATATATTCTATTTCCATTTTCTATTGATTTGCTTGCACTGTAGTTGGCCTGTTTGCCTGACCTTGTTTTAGTCATCCCCTTTTTCTGTTAGTTTTAACGGAAAATAATAATAAAAGAACATAAGGGTATTATGAGGGGCCCAATAAATTCTCTATGTTTAGGCGATTTTTAATGCTTGATTTACCGGAGTTTCCCAAAATGTTCTATCCCAATTTTCCAATTGATGGATATAATCTGTTAAAGACAAAACAATTCTTCAAAATGAAATAATAGAATATATTTTCCCTCTTAAAAAATTAAAAATTCAATGGCAAAATACATATAGAGAATAGTAGAGGGGAGCATGGAGACATGGAAAATATATTATAAAATTAATAAATAGTTATATATATAGTATGTGGAAATACTACATGTACATTTTTTTTTAATTTGGACTTTTTTTTCTCTTTTACTCTTTTTCTTCGGAAAAAAAATGTGTTGTTTTGTTGTTAACATCTATTTTACAAAACCTTCAAAAAGAATTTTTTTTATAATTTTTTTTTTTAAAAATAAAAAGAGTAAGTCATACTTTATTCCTTATAAGGAGAGTAATTATTATTCTTTTAAAATAATAAAATTTATTTTTAAAAATATAAAAATATAATCTTGAATATTATTTTTTACATGGAAATTATACATATACATATACATCCTTTTTAATATGAATAATTTTTCTCTTTTACTCTTTTTCTTAAAAGAAAATTATGTGTTATTTTTTTGTTAATATCAAAATAAACGTAACATTTTTTAAAAAGAAAAGTTAAAAGCTTTTTCTTTGTATTGATCATGAAAGCTTTGTGATTTTGTATTTTTTTTATTAATTTTTTTCATTATTCATACTTTATTTACTGTTTGTTCAGAAACCCATTTGAATTGTATTTCATAAAGGATATTAATATTATAATAGTTATTTGATTTTTTGGGAAAATGTTTATAATGATAATTACTTTTTCTTTCACTAATGAAAATTTTATAATGCATTAGAAGTGAACATGCGAGAGACTATTTCAGAATTGAATTGAATTATATTTAAGAAATATGTTTATGCCTATCATCACAACTTTCCAATTGATGCCTTATCTTGTGTTTTTACTACAGGCTTCATTCCTTGAACCAAGAGCCTCCACTTTGAACAAAATTATGGATGCCTTAAGAGACCACAATATCAACTTGATTGGAGTATGGGGCATGGCCGGTGTGGGCAAAACAACACTGCTGAAACAAGTGGCGAAACAAGCTAAGCAACAGCGATTGTTCACCAGACAAGTTCATATAGATTTATCCTCGATTCCAGGCTCGGAAAAACTTCGACAAAGAATTGCAAAAGCGTTGGGCATCCCACTTTGGGAGGAGGTTGAATCCAGAAGAGCGGATGAACTGAAGCAGGCACTGAAGGAAGAGAAGATCCTTATTATCTTAGATGATATTTGGACGGAAGTTGATTTGGAGCAAGTCGGAATTCCTTCTAAAGATGATATTTGGACGCAATGCAAAATAGTGTTGGCTTCGAGAGATAGAGACCTATTATGCAAAGGCATGGGCGCACAAATTTGTTTTCCAGTGGAATATTTACCACTAAAAGAAGCTTGGAGTTTGTTTAAGAAGACAGCAGGTGATTCCATGGAGGAGAATCTTGAACTGCGACCCATAGCCATTCAAGTAGTTGAAGAATGTGAGGGTCTACCAATTGCAATTGTAACAATTGCCGAGGCATTAAAAGATGAGACCGTGGCTGTATGGAAGAATGCCTTGGAACAACTTAGGAGTTGTGCACCAACAAACATTAGAGCAGTGGATAGGAAGGTTTACTCATGTCTGGAGTGGAGCTACACCCATTTGAAGGGTGATGACGTTAAGTCATTGTTCTTACTTTGTGGGATGCTGGGCTATGGTGATATTTCATTGGATCTCTTGTTACGATATGGTATGGGTCTGGATTTGTTTGATCGCATCGACTCATTGGAGCAAGCAAGAAATAGACTACTTGAATTGGTGGATTTCCTCAAAGCCTCAGGCTTGTTACTTGACAGTCATGAAGATAGAAACAAGTTTGATGAAGAAAGAGCTTCAAGTTGGCTTTTCATGGATGCTGATAACAAGTTTGTGAGGATGCACAGTGTTGTTCGTGAAGTTACCAGAGCAATTGCATCCAAGGATCCTCATCCATTTGTAGTCAGAGAAGATGTTGGATTGGAAGAATGGTCAGAGACTGATGAATCCAAAAGGTGCGCTTTCATCTCTTTGCATTGCAAAGCTGTGCATGAGCTTCCTCAAGGGTTGGTATGTCCGGACCTTCAATTTTTCCAATTGCATAACAGCAATCCTTCATTGAATATCCCGAACACATTTTTCAAAGGGATGAAAAAACTCAAAATTTTAGATTTGCCCAAAACGCATTTTACAACGCTACCTTCATCACTTGATTCCCTTACAAATCTCCAAACATTGCATCTAGATGGGTGCAAGTTGGAAGACATTGCTCTAATTGGAAAATTAACGAAACTAGAAGTTCTTAGCTTGATGGGTTCTACAATCCAACAATTGCCTAATGAAATGTCGCGGTTGACCAATCTAAGGCTGTTGGATTTGAATGATTGTAAGAAGCTTGAAGTAATTCCACGAAATATCTTATCAAGTTTGTCTCAATTAGAATGTTTGTACATGAAATCTAGCTTTACTCAATGGGCAACTGAAGGTGAAAGCAATGCTTGCTTATCCGAGCTAAATCATTTGTCTCATTTGACAACTTTAGAGATACATATACCAGATGCCAAGTTGCTACCAAAAGACATTCTATTTGAGAACTTGACAAGATATGGGATATCTATAGGTCCTTGGTGGAGGTTGAGAACCAAAAGAGCATTGAACCTCGAGAAAGTCAATAGAAGCTTACATTTGGGGGATGGAATGAGCAAGTTGTTGGAGAGAAGTGAAGAACTAAAGTTCATGGACTTAAGTAGTACTAAATATGTTCTTCACCCATCAGATAGGGAGAGTTTCCTTGAACTAAAGCATCTCGAAGTTGGTCGGAGTCCTGAGATTCAATACATCATGGATTCAAAGAATCAACAGTTGTTGCAACATGGTGCCTTCCCTTTTCCTCTATTGGAGTCATTGATTCTTGTGCTTCTGAAAAATTTGGAAGAAGTATGGCATAGCCCAATTCCAATAGGGTTTTTTGGTAACTTAAAAACTCTAAAAGTGTATTCATGTCCTAAATTGAAATTTCTCCTTTTGCTCTCCACGGCTAGAGGCCTTTCCCAACTTGAAGAAATGATTATAGTAAATTGCAATGCCATGAAACAAATAATCGCATATGAAAGGGAGTCAGAAATAAAAGAAGATGGACATGCTGGGACCAACTTGCAACTATTCCCTAAATTGCGATCCTTGGAACTCAACTATCTATCACAGCTCATCAACTTCAGTTCCGAGTTAGAAACAACATCTTCCACATCTTTGAGTACAAATGCAAGGTCGGAAGACTCATTTTTCAGTCATAAGGTATGTTAAAGCTTATTAGCTAATTTCATTGGTTTTATTATTATTATTATTATTATTATTATTATTTTTGCACCACTTTATATCGATATAGGTCAAAAGAAAAACTAGGGTAGGCCCACATGCACTTTCCAAACTCCACCATGTTAAAATTATTTGAACATTTCACTTTAACAAATAATAAAAAAAACAAATAATATATAAAACATGAAGGAGTTGAAAAACTAATAAGGTTAAAAGAAATTTTAATTTTAAACACATTAAATATTAATAGGAATGAGTATTTAAATAACGAAAAACTATAAGTATAATTTTACTTTAAATAAGAAAAAAAAAAAGTCAAGTTAATAGGAATAAATACAAAATAAATTTAAGAGTGAAATCATAAAAAAATTTTAAAAGAACAAGGAAATTTAAAAAAGACATTCACAAGAATTTATTAATGAGAGAAAAATAAAAGAATGTATATGATTTAAAATAAGAAATTATTTATATGAGTAAAAATAATTTGTGGCATCAGCATGAGAATCCCTTATCCTTTCATTTTTTTTTATAAATATAATTAAAGTAAACATGTGAATAATCCCAAGCTGATGAATTATATTTAAGAAATATATTTATATTTATTATAACTTTCCAACTGATGATGTCATGTATCATGTTATAGGTTTCATTCCCTAAGTTAGAGGAGTTGATACTCAGAAATTTGCCCAAGTTGAAGGATATATGGCATCATCAACTTCCATTTGAATCATTCTCTAATCTACAGATCTTAAGGGTGTACAGATGTCCATGTCTACTCAATCTTGTCCCAGCTCATTTGATACACAGCTTCCAGAATTTAAAAGAGATAAATGTGCAATATTGTGAACTCCTAGAACATGTGATTATTCTTCAAGAAATTGATGGAAATGTTGAGATCTTCTCAAAGTTAGAAACCTTGAAATTGGAGAACTTGCCTAGGCTGAGATGGATCGAAGACGGGAATGATAGGATGAAACATATTTTCTCTCTTCTGACACTCATGAATATTCAAAACCTTCAAGAACTACATATCACTAATTGTAGTATGGAAGACCTACGGAAGATGTAGTACTCTTTTGTGAGAAGGTTAGCTTTTTCCCATACTTTTTATTTCTTCTTATACTTTTTTTTTTTTGGAATTATTGACATAAATATTCTATAAAAATAAAAAAGTATGACGATTATATTAATTTTTAATAACAAATTATTAAATTAATTTAAAATTTAATTTTAAATATATTTCATATAAGAGATTAACTATCATTCTTTCAAAATACCGTCAAATCAACCTCATTAAAAAAAATAATAGGATTTATTTTAATAGATTAAAAAAAAATTGTAAATATTCTATCCTTTTACATTCATAATAATTAACTTCCTTTATTTTCATCTAATTTAACTAAATAATACACCTTTTTATAATGAAAAAAACCTTTGCTAATTCAAATTAGTATAGTATGCAAATGATATAATATAAATTTATGATAAGTATAGCTTTCAAGATGAATATCAAACAAAGAATAATATTTTGTATGTTTACTATTAACATGTAATAATAAATTTCTTAAATTAATAAAAAAAATTGTTTTCAAATAATATACAAATGAATAATAAATCAAATATAAAGGAATTGAAAAACATGATTAAAGAAATTTTAATTTTAAAAAATATTAAATATTAATAGGATGGAGGTGGAATCCATTTTTTTATATCCAGAACTAAGAATATGTTATGGTTCTTCATAATATATTCTATAAATACTATTGCTAATTTTTACGTTATTTATATTTAAATGGTATCATTTTCTTTTGTTCTTATCATTTTTTTTTAAGGTACACTGGATATACTTTATATTCTGCTCTATTTGAGATGGAGTACAGATGCAGCCTTTGAAAGAGAAATTATTAATGATATTTGAGAAATTGTCAGTGATGTTTCCTTCAATCATTTCCTTCATTTGATAGAGTTTATTTATTCAAGCACATGCTAGTTTTCATATGCATTTTGTTTTGTTTATTGTTATATCCCTAATAAAATTGTTTGTTAAGTGTGTGGTCTTGCGCAATGATGAAAGTTTTAATTTATTAGTATTCGACTTCTTGTATCGCGTGAGTTGACATTTCATAAATTATAAAATACATATGATAAAGGAATTTTTGTTATTTGCTAAATTTATGTATATTGTTTGCGTAAGTTTTTAATCATGTCTTAAATTATGAAATATTGCTTTCAAAGGTGAAATATGACACCGTGAAAATTCGTTAAATAAAATCTAATAGTAAATAAAATATTCATAATATCATTTGAAAGGATGTTCAGAGTTTGGCTTGACATATGAGTTTAGTCAAATATATTCAAGAATGTCTTATGAGGATAATCATTAGAGTAGAAATCTCTTTATTTATTAAATGAGTCTAATTGGTTAGAATGTTATTGGATAATCAACCTTAGATAACATGACTTTTTCACTTGTATGTTCATTGTGCAACAATCGATCCACTTATGTTTGGTTGGTTATTGATTGTTAGGAAAATCAAGTTCACTTGCAATTTACTCAATTATGATCTCTAATTCCGCAACCAGAGTGACAACATTTTAAAGCAACCTCCAAGCCTTTCAAAGCTAATCAAAAGCCTACTTGAAAAATAAATAAATAAATAGGACTAACAACATGTCAATTTGATCATCAAATGGTTTAGGCTTTAGATGACACCATAATTATTATTAGGCTTTAGCATTGTAAATCATGTTCTTGAATTTAGGAATGATTTGGTACTACCATTATGTTAGAGGGATACCATATGTTGTGCAAATTGTAACCTAGAATTTGAATGCATTAAGTGAAAAAATCATGAACCTACTTTCATGTTTGCTATTTTAAAACTCAAGTTCTAAACAACGTTATTATGAAAGTAAAGTCATTCAACCAAAAAGAATGAAAAATTGATGTTCGTAATCCTAGAATAACACATAATAATTTGATACTTAAATACTTGAACCATCTAATGTTTCTTACGAAAATACATCTTCTTGTCCCTGTCCCTTATAAAATTAAATAAAAATTATATTAGTAATTGTTAAATAAAAAATTAAAATTAAAATTAAAATTAATAACTTAAAAAGAAAATATTAAATTCCCACATGAAAATATAAAATAAAATATAAAAAGTCATCACTCTATTAATTAGTATCTTTTGTTTATCTTTTTTTTCTTCAACCATTTTTTTCTCTATTTAGATTTTTTTTTTTTTCAGATTACAAAAATTAAAATTTAGTAGGATTGTAATTTAAATCTTTAACTCCAATAATTTATATAACTCATTATCACTATTTCATAAAGTAAAACTTTTTAAATTGATTAACATTGAAAGAAAACTAATAAAAACATTAATATTAAAAAATTAAATTAAAAAATAATAAAAGAGAGAAGTTCAGTGTATAAGTGAAATTAAGATAATAGATTATGAAAAAAAGAAGATATTAAAAAGATGTGTACAGACAAATATTATATTTAAAAAGTTGATAAATTGATCATGAAAAATAAATAATTTATTTTTATATTTTTAATTTTATCATGTTTTTAATCATTTTTTATTTTATTTACTCAATTTTATAATAAAAAATATTATAAAAATGAGATATTTTATTAAGAAATTAGTAAAATCCTAAATGTCAAAAATCAGTTTGAAAAATCATTTTTAGGCCTAAAAATTAGTCGCTCAAAATAGACTTAGAAAACAAGCCCAACATATATAAGGATAGTCTGGTGGTAAGAGTGGGACCCAAGAACCATCCAAAGCATACATGTGACACCCACATTCAAGACATTTTCACTCATTCAAATTGCATTTGTTAACGATCCCGTCACACCTAGCCCTATATTTTCTTTACCTCCATCTTCAGGCTCTCTTTTGTTCAATCCCTAAATGTAGTCTTTTTCATTTATATCCATAATTTTGCTTGCTTATTAGAAGAGGGAAAAGTGTTTAACCAAAGGGTGGGTGGGCTAACTCTAATGTCCCAAACCCATCTCACAAGTTTGGGTTATTAGAAATAAAAGAATATGAATCCCTAAACCACATAGCTATGGTTTGCCATCCTGCTTACTCTAAACACATTGGACCCTTGTATTCATAGTTTTGTTCCCTATTTGATACACACCATCCAAACTTAATAATATATGTCATTAACGGCGTCAGATCAATTTTTCCTTATTGCTGATGGACAAGGCAGCTCTCCAATCGATCATGTCAAGGATCTAATAATAATATATGTTTTACTACTGTTTGCGAGTTCTAATTTTTGTGAAACGGGTTGGTATGTGTTTTAAATTTATTTTATTTTATCTTTTTTAGGTATTGCATTTTACATATTTATTTGTTTAATTGATTAAGAAAAATTGTTTCATTTATTTCATGAAATCAAAATACATATGATATTGTTTTATAATGTTCAGTTTATTCCATTTATAAAGACAAATCAATTAACAACCAATATGCATCACAAAAAATAAATGGTACAAATTATTAAAAATTGAGATTCATGAAGAATTGAAATCTAGTTTCAATTATCCACAATTTGAGAATTGGAAAATCAATTGTTAAAATTATCAATGCTTTTATTGTGTTGAAAAGTAGTAACTTGTCACAATTTTTTTTTTTTTTTTTTGTGGAAAAATTATTTATTTTCTTATAAAATTAAATTTTATGCTTAAAAATAATTGCACATAGATTCAAAGAGCTTGATCAAATATAGTTGGAACAATCTGATTCAACTCATTGAACAACTGGACTAATAACTAGAGCCAATTAGCAGGTTGCTATGGAGTCCAAAATGTTTGTCAAATTGTTCAAACTGAGTTCTGGTAGTTGAATTTCCCCCCCCCCCCCTAGTCAAACTCGATTTTTTGTTAGTGCCTGCACCAAACTCCCTTTTTGTTCATCTAGTTTCATTTGAAACTCTAGGGCTCCTCTAAGAGCAGAGGCCTTTCATGACTAACAGCAAATAAGGGCTTGAAGTATGATGGGTGGCTCCACCAAATCGTAGATATATATCACTAGTGGCTTGGGTCTTTCTTTCTCCTGGACTCCCTGCTTAGAAAATCATGTGGCAGATTAACTAGCCAAGTGAGAAGCTAGTGAGTTGGTGTCTTTTGTGAGAGATTTCTCACCTCCTTGGGTTGAGGAGTGTCCTCGTACATTTTTATTACATGGTTAAGTTGCTAATTTGTTTTATTTTTGGCAAACCATCTTATACTTTTTTTTTTTATTGGTTGTCTTAAGTTTCTCATCCTTCTTGTACTTCATTTCAATAAAGTTGTTGTTTGTAATTAACATATATATATATATATATATATATCACATCAAACCTTGCCAAATGGTAAATGTTAATGATCCCGGTGGCGCTCTTTGATCTGTAATATATGATTTCTTTTTATAATTTCTAGGAAAAACCAATAGTCCTAAGTTCCTAACTTTCATTATCTGTTCTCTTTGCTTCAAAAAGAAAGTAAAAGAACACTTTCTTTTGAGTACTGAGCTATGTACCTATGATCTTGTTGATGGAATACAATTATGTTTTGTTGTGTTTGATTGATTGTCCAGGTTGGTTGCTTTCCCTGACTTGGAGGAACTTACTGTGACAGCTAATTCCCAGAAAAATCCTTCAAACTACAAGTTCTGGAGGTACTCTATCATCTTTAGATATTATAGTAATCTTTCTATATATTATGCTTTAGAAGATTGTAAAATCTTAACAAATATAATGTTCTAAAGATTACAAACTCTAACTAAACCAAGTATTAGAAGTCTCAATCCATGATTTGAAGCAGTGAACCAACATGCAAGCTAGAATTTTTCATTATATTGTGAAGTTTCCCTAGAGTTGGACCAATCTTTCTGGGGTTGGAACTCACCACACCCGACTCAAATTGACAGGAAGCATCACAAACATTTGCTCAATATATACCAGAACAAAAATTCTGAGTCTCAGGTCCTCTTTGAAAGTCTTACAGAACTCCACAAAGCAAATGTAGGCCATTGTCTCTACCAATGTCTGGATCTCATTGTGCATGATTGTTAGGACAGTGTCTCTACCCTCTGTCTTGATATATATCAAGGTGTATATATTGATCTCATGGTCTATGATTGTTATGAGAGTGGTGTTTAGGAAACAATGCCAAAATCTTCTTAGAGAACATGCCTATCAATGGAAGGAAAGAGAGATCCTCCACTTATGGGGCCTCCTAAGACTTAATCTTCATGTTGGATGGAATGTGATTAGGTTTCAGTATTCTTAGTTGAATGCAACCAGTTTACAATTTCTGCACTGTACCACATCTTTAGTAGGATAACTCATAACAAGCCCTGATCTTCAAAATTATTCAACTCTAGAATGTGGGTTTTCAGTTTCATAAACTTAGTAACACTCCCAAAATTATAATGTATGAATCTTAGAAATCCTTAGTACTTATGTGCATACATTGTGATTAAATGAATCCTTGCAAATAAGGAGGTGAAGCAACAAACAAGATTGCTTTCAACAATTTATAATGTATGAATCCTATTCCTTTACCAATTTTTTCCTCTTTCCCTGAATTTTTAGGAGGACGTTCTTTTAAATTTTTAATGGATTTGATGGACACTATCAACCAGAATAATCTTAGTTCATTTTTCCTGGTTGATAAGTTTTTAATAACTTAAAATAATTGCCATCTTAATTAACTGAACAATCCCTGTTTTGATTCTTTTGAATCACCAAAAACACTCCTATGCAAGAATTATCCGGTATTTTCAATGTGGATTTTAGTTTTCCCTTCTTTTGATCCACACTTTTGAGGTGATTCATACTCAGTCATGCAAAGAGAAGGCTGTTGTACCCACTGTTGCAAAGGTCCCCTTTTGATATGCCTAGTTCTCAATTCACTGAAAGAATTGAAAGCATATAAGAACCACCTGGAATCAAATAGAAACACAAATCTGCTTATCAAGTGTAAGGACTATAGCTCGAGTAGTAGATCACCAAAACAGTGGCTCTAACCTTTCTCTTTGCCAACATCAAATAAACTATGACTGCATTAATCCAAATGATGGTGAAATCCAAAGAGTAAAAATAATGAGCACACAAGATTCGTTCACGCACTTTAGAAAAATTAGAAACCAACAGAGCAAATTGAACTTTCAAGCCAAGAAGTTAGCAATAACTTGGTGGAGTTCCAAGATCATTTCTACTCTGCTAAGTTGTTCCTCTATGTTTTCATGCCTACTTAGCTGTGTCAGTTGCCTTGAAGAACTATTTATCCTTCTCTTTGAGACATTGTTTAGCGTTCATCTGACTAGGATGATTTTTAATTTTATTTATTTTATCCATTTTGTCTAGCTAGTAAAATGAATATTGATGGTATCCTAATGGATTCTAAGGAATGAATAATCATCATCTACATACAGAACCCGGTATGTCTTTTTCTGTACATATACGGTATACGTGAGAGTCACTACCACTTGTTTTTCCTTCAATTATATTTAATAATACAAGAGCCTCCTTTAATTGTTATTGTTCTCACTTCTTTAGGTATGCTGGATTTGCTTCATGCTTTCCTTCATTTCAGGAGAAAGACATGCTGCTATGAGAAGCTCTACAACGATTTTTTCCTCTATTTCAATTGAATTTGACTGGGTTTTTCTTTCAGTAAAATTTCGTATGATTGCCTAGACTTGAGCAATATACTCCTAAGCTGCGATGCTACTTTGTCCCAAAACAGTTCAATTACTTCCCGCTTGAAATATGTGGTTGTATGAACTTATACATTTGCATGTAGATGTGACCTTTGAATTTTTTTTTTAATGTACACTTTATGTAATGAATTGTTCCTGTTGAGAATCTTTCCTGATATCCATCCAGATTGTTGAATGTTGTGCCTGTAACTTTGTTCCTTCTGAATTATCAAAGACAAACATTATTTGATGAATAATGGGCATATAGGATTCCAGAACATGATCATAATGGATTTCACCAGCCTTTACTGCATGGGCAGCTGATTTTTGATGAGTTTAGTCAATGTGGACCAAAGATGGTCTTGTTGTCATCTTGTTGGTAGAAAAATTTTCAGCAGAGGAAGTCATCTCTTGTCCAAGCATGAGTGGAGAGTTTTTGGTTTGTTGATGAGACTAAATGGGTGGGCTGAGCTCAATCAGGTTTTCTAATACAGGTTCCTGTAGTCCATCAGCAGAATAGTACATATAGGTGAAGGTAAAGTGGAACCTGTTAAAGCAGCATATGAAAATTCTCTTTTGTGCATGAAAAATAGCCTACTTATCTGCCAAGTTGGAATTTTAACGGCATTTTAGGTGGGAATCTTGCCTTTTGGGCTTAGGCTACAATGCTCGAGACAGAGCTCAAAAAAATCATCTCAAGTGCAGCCTTAGAAAGGTCGGGTTAGGCTTTGGCATGGAATTTCTAGGTGGCGCCAGGTCTTGGCCATATCTGGCAATGGACAAAGCTTACACTTCTAGCTATTCCCAAGTCCTAGGTTAGACTGGGGAAGAAGCTTTTTCATCACTAAAGTGGACTCTTGTTACACTCTTTCTAAATTATCCAGGAGGGACACAAAGGGGTGTTAGCCTCTACTGCACCTTGCCAACTAAGCAAATGATCTCTAAACTGACTGAGAAAGACCTACAACATGCCAAATAGTGAAAACGCAAAAGACCATAGCTTATAATGGATCAGAATGTGATCAGCATATTCAAACATCTTGCTTAAAGATGCAATTGCAGTTTAGTGAACATTTTTTGAATCAAGTATTGGTGGTTTCTTTCAATGGGCTTGGGTTCCCAACCAGGGAATTTAGGATGAGGGGGATGGTTTACTTGGGTTTTGATATGGCATTTACTAGCTAATTGTGCATGACTTCTACCACCCTATTTCTTCTTTTGCTTTCACATTTAGTTGTCATTCACCTTTACATCTACATGGCATGTAAGAGAGGCACCTCCACCAGTTCTTTCATTTATGTTCAAATGATAGGAAGGCCTTGTGGTGTTCTCCTTGTCTTTCTTTTTTATGTATGCAGGATTTGCTTCACGCTTCATTTCATGTGGAAGACACCACAATGATGCTTCCTTTACCTGAAATCGAATGAGACTTTTCCCCCCTAATTGTCATCATTTCTTCAGTTTTGTAGGTTTCCGCTTAAGAGGCCCTTGTTTGTAAAATCATTCAACCAAGTAAGATTTTCCTGCTTCAGAATCAGTTTGGATAAATGGGTCCAAATGATATTTCTGCTCCCATCTACAATATTTTGATTTAGTGTTAGAACAGGAAAACTAAGCTCAATTGGGTTTTTCTTAATTATAAACACCTTTCTCATACAGCAGAAGTGAAGGGAAAGAGGAAATTTGTTTATCACAAGTATCATCTCATATGTGTCCAATATGCGGGTTTCTATGTGTTTTGAGTGGTTTGTTATCCATGTTCAATAGTATTTCAATTACTACTCAATCAAAATATAAAGAAACTAACCACACCAGTAATTTCTCCAAACTGATTCCACTTCTTTTAATCTCTTTTTCACCTCCACCACATCATAAACTCCTAAGGGATCAATGGAACTCTGTCGATTTTCTTCAACTGTTTTGCCAATTTAGCAAAAACTTGTCAATGTCAATATGAAGAAAGGGAAAAAAATGCAGAAGAAATAAATATAGATCAATAGCTAAGTTTTCAGTAACTGTCGAATCTTAGTATGAAACAAACATAAACCAACTATGATTCAATTATCAACTGCTCTCAAGTCTAATACCTAAACAATTGGAGTCACTTGGTTAGGTGCTTCAATCAAGTCAGATATTTGCTATCTACGACTGCAAATCCAACTGCAACACCACCTTCATTTGAAGAAGGCACTTTGGTCCTCATCAAGCAGCCCCATTGGTCATTTATGATCACCTTCTCCTTGTTCCTACACATTCCAATTCTTAATACTAAATGAAATGGTCAAGTGCATTCTACATGTGGAATGAGAATTGTGGTTTGATGAATGCCATTTAGCATCGTGTAAATTCCAAGAATGAGTTATTCAAAAACTAGCAAATTATGCCTCTCATTAATTTCATTGTAGCTGTGCAGGCACCTTAAGTAAGCCCCATATATCCCAAGTTCTGAAATGGCATGGTCTTTGTAACAAATGCCTTCTCGCATCAGAAATATGGGAGATACATTCGGGAAAATCCTTTGCATAAGGATGTAGGCAGCATCTTCTTCAGTTCCTTCCTACTGCAATCTTAATAAGGTCTCCCTCACATCATCACCATAGATATTGTTCCCTGGAGAGAAACGATAGCTCATTGTTAGCGACACAACGGTAATAGAAACAACAACAACAACAATCTCTCAGCAGGTTTTTAATATTTAACTTAGAATCCCCCAATTTAGTGCAGTATATTAGTACATCCTTGTAAAAAAAACTTAGTAATTTCAAATAACTCCCTATTGACTCAACAAAGGCATGGTTGTAAAACACAACTGATTCTATTTTCAAAGCATTTCACCATCAAACAGTCATCCATACTAAAAAAATGATTTGCATTCCTCAGCTGACTCCACCCAACTTTTTTTCTCTAAAATTCATCTTGCACAACTTGTAACAGATCAATAAAAATAGTCATCCTGCATAGCACCCATCAAGAATATCACTACAACAAATTTCACATTTTTCTACCATGACACAAATAAATTTTTATGAAAAAAAAAGTAGATTTTTACAATAAATTTTATTTTTATGTCAAAAAAGATTTTTTTTTAGAGATGAAATTTCTAATCATCAGAAAATATTGTCTTTAATCACATCATATATTGGTGGCCAATAATTATTAATAAGACTTTGACATGGATTTTGTCTTGAATTATACCATATTACAAGTTAAGCCTAACTAATTCAATATTAATTTTACACAATATATATATATATATATATATAAAGTCTGAAGCATGCAATGGCAAATTTTTTTTTTTCCCAAATTATAGTCAACAATTCCAAATATTGGTATGAAATTTGGTATCAATTTTGTTTAGGAAAAATAAAAACAAAATAATTTTTAATTCTAAAATCATTATGTTAATTTTGATTTTTTTTTTTCACATTATTGAAATAATTTTTCTGTTTGACTCAGTTCTTCTCGCTCTCCCACGGTCCCCCCCAACTTTGGTTTCGGTCTCTCCTCTAATCGTTGACGAATCGCAAACCTTAAGGGCGTGGCGGGAATTGAAACATTCCTATTGCCGGAAACGGTGACCAGTCGGAGATTAAAACCCTGGATCAACCGGAAGCTCACTGAAGAACCCTACAGATGCGAAAACAAGTTAGAGAAGACAATTTGTTACTTTTTTTTATGTTAATTTGTTCAATTTCTTTTAACAATCAGCCTCTGCCATTGATTTTCGGTTTGAAATTTACGTTTTCTAGGTTTAGATGTTCTTCCTTAGCTTGATTGAGCACACACTCCGATTGCCGCCTCATCTTTTGGACCTTCCTCTCAGTGAAGCCATCAAATGAGAGCTTGAGAGTCTCTTCTTAGACAAGGCCTGGAGGTTGAGCATTATCTTTGCGTTTTTTATTTGTTATTGTGATTTCAAAGCATTTAAGGGACTGAGAAGAATGTGTTGTGATGAAGGATATTGCGAATTTGGGGCTGTGTATCTTTGTTAATGATATTAGGTCTTTAGCTGGTGGTTTTGTCTTTCCTGGGGATAGTGCGTCAACCTATACGGTATACTTAAATCTAAAATTTGGTTTTCATACTTTATCTATCTCGGATTGTGGCATGCCTACATATTCTGTTGTTGAAAAAGATGATAGGCTGAATCAATTTTGATGGATTGTCCAACTCTTTCAATGTTTCTGCTCATATAATAATTGAAAATCATGGTATCTTGGTTGGTGGAGCATAGATTGGTTATGTTTCGGTTGTTTGTCAAGGAGATTATCAGTGCAAAACTTAAAGAATCTGACGCCAATGGCTTAAGAAGTATGCATTAAGGCCTCTTATTTGTATTATGAATGAATCAAAATATATTTGCATCTGTTATTATATTGTTCTTATGTTAATTTTGGGGAATAGTATTATGTATTTCATCACTCATGCTTAAAATGTATGTATTTATGCTCATAATTTGACTTGTTAGGTATTGGAAATTTTTATTTCCTCTTTGGTGGGTC